>NC_086452.1:346097411-346397828 GCF_028390025.1 Pseudophryne corroboree | reverse complement strand
GTAGCAGTCTGCGGTGCTGCTGAGCTGACAGTGTCCAGCAGGTCCGTCATCAGTCATCATTACCTAATAAATATATTATCTACCTGTCCGGCTGCAGTACTAGTGATATTATATATACATACATATATATATTGATTTCATCTCATTATCAATCATCCAGTCTATATTAGCAGCAGACACAGTATGTTAGTCCACGGCTGTAGCTACCTCTGTGTCGGCACTCGGCAGTCCATCCATAATTGTATACCACCTACCCGTGGTTTTTTTTTTTCTTTCTTCTTTGTACATACTACTATAGTATAGTAGCTTACTGTAGCAGTCTGCGGTGCTGCTGAGCTGACAGTGTCCAGCAGGTCCGTCATCAGTCATCATTACCTAATAAATATATTATCTACCTGTCCGGCTGCAGTACTAGTGATATTATATATACATACATATATATATTGATTTCATCTCATTATCAATCATCCAGTCTATATTAGCAGCAGACACAGTACGTTAGTCCACGGCTGTAGCTACCTCTGTGTCGGCACTCGGCAGTCCATCCATAAGTATACTAGTATCCATCCATCTCCATTGTTTACCTGAGGTGCCTTTTAGTTGTGCCTATTAAAATATGGAGAACAAAAATGTTGAGGTTCCAAAATTAGGGAAAGATCAAGATCCACTTCCACCTCGTGCTGAAGCTGCTGCCACTAGTCATGGCCGAGACGATGAAATGCCAGCAACGTCGTCTGCCAAGGCCGATGCCCAATGTCATAGTACAGAGCATGTCAAATCCAAAACACCAAATATCAGTAAAAAAAGGACTCCAAAACCTAAAATAAAATTGTCGGAGGAGAAGCGTAAACTTGCCAATATGCCATTTACCACACGGAGTGGCAAGGAAAGGCTGAGGCCCTGGCCTATGTTCATGGCTAGTGGTTCAGCTTCACATGAGGATGGAAGCACTCAGCCTCTCGCTAGAAAACTGAAAAGACTCAAGCTGGCAAAAGCACCGCAAAGAACTGTGCGTTCTTCGAAATCCCAAATCCACAAGGAGAGTCCAATTGTGTCGGTTGCGATGCCTGACCTTCCCAACACTGGACGTGAAGAGCATGCGCCTTCCACCATTTGCACGCCCCCTGCAAGTGCTGGAAGGAGCACCCGCAGTCCAGTTCCTGATAGTCAGATTGAAGATGTCAGTGTTGAAGTACACCAGGATGAGGAGGATATGGGTGTTGCTGGCGCTGGGGAGGAAATTGACCAGGAGGATTCTGATGGTGAGGTGGTTTGTTTAAGTCAGGCACCCGGGGAGACACCTGTTGTCCGTGGGAGGAATATGGCCGTTGACATGCCTGGTGAAAATACCAAAAAAATCAGCTCTTCAGTGTGGAGGTATTTCAACAGAAAAGCGGACAACAGGTGTCAAGCCGTGTGTTGCCTTTGTCAAGCTGTAATAAGTAGGGGTAAGGACGTTAACCACCTCGGAACATCCTCCCTTATACGTCACCTGCAGCGCATTCATAATAAGTCAGTGACAAGTTCAAAAACTTTGGGCGACAGCGGAAGCAGTCCACTGACCAGTAAATCCCTTCCTCTTGTAACCAAGCTCACGCAAACCACCCCACCAACTCCCTCAGTGTCAATTTCCTCCTTCCCCAGGAATGCCAATAGTCCTGCAGGCCATGTCACTGGCAATTCTGACGAGTCCTCTCCTGCCTGGGATTCCTCCGATGCATCCTTGCGTGTAACGCCTACTGCTGCTGGCGCTGCTGTTGTTGCTGCTGGGAGTCGATGGTCATCCCAGAGGGGAAGTCGTGGACATCTTGCCTCTGTAGAGCCAGTTTGTGCAAGGAGAGATTAATTGCTTCTTTTTTGGTGGGGGTCCAAACCAACCCGTCATTTCAGTCACAGTCGTGTGGCAGACCCTGTCACTGAAATGATGGGTTGGTTAAAGTGTGCATGTCCTGTTTATACAACATAAGGGTGGGTGGGAGGGCCCAAGGACAATTCCATATTGCACCTCTTTTTTCTTTAATTTTTCTTTGCGTCATGTGCTGTTTGGGGAGGGTTTTTTGGAAGGGACATCCTGCGTGACACTGCAGTGCCACTCCTAGATGGGCCCGGTGTTTGTGTCGGCCACTAGGGTCGCTTATCTTACTCACACAGCTACCTCATTGCGCCTCTTTTTTTCTTTGCGTCATGTGCTGTTTGGGGAGGGTTTTTTGGAAGGGACATCCTGCGTGACACTGCAGTGACACTCCTAGATGGGCCCGGTGTTTGTGTCGGCCACTAGGGTCGCTTATCTTACTCACACAGCTACCTCATTGCGCCTCTTTTTTTCTTTGCGTCATGTGCTGTTTGGGGAGGGTTTTTTTGAAGGGACATCCTGCGTGACACTGCAGTGACACTCCTAGATGGGCCAGGTGTTTGTGTCGGCCACTAGGGTCGCTTATCTTACTCACACAGCTACCTCATTGCGCCTCTTTTTTTCTTTGCGTCATGTGCTGTTTGGGGAGGGTTTTTTGGAAGGGACATCCTGCGTGACACTGCACTGCCACTCCTAGATGGGCCCGGTGTTTGTGTCGGCCACTAGGGTCGCTTATCTTACTCACACAGCTACCTCATTGCGCCTCTTTTTTTCTTTGCGTCATGTGCTGTTTGGGGAGGGTTTTTTGGAAGGGACATCCTGCGTGACACTGCAGTGACACTCCTAGATGGGCCCGGCGTTTGTGTCGGCCACTAGGGTCGCTTATCTTACTCACACAGCTACCTCATTGCGCCTCTTTTTTTCTTTGCGTCATGTGCTGTTTGGGGAGTTTTTTTTGGAAGGGACATCCTGCGTGACACTGCAGTGACACTCCTAGATGGGCCAGGTGTTTGTGTCGGCCACTAGGGTCGCTTATCTTACTCACACAGCTACCTCATTGCGCCTCTTTTTTTCTTTGCGTCATGTGCTGTTTGGGGAGGGTTTTTTGGAAGGGACATCCTGCGTGACACTGCACTGCCACTCCTAGATGGGCCCGGTGTTTGTGTCGGCCACTAGGGTCGCTTATCTTACTCACACAGCTACCTCATTGCGCCTCTTTTTTTCTTTGCGTCATGTGCTGTTTGGGGAGGGTTTTTTGGAAGGGACATCCTGCGTGACACTGCAGTGACACTCCTAGATGGGCCCGGCGTTTGTGTCGGCCACTAGGGTCGCTTATCTTACTCACACAGCTACCTCATTGCGCCTCTTTTTTTCTTTGCGTCATGTGCTGTTTGGGGAGGGTTTTTTGGAAGGGACATCCTGCGTGACACTGCAGTGACACTCCTAGATGGGCCCGGTGTTTGTGTCGGCCACTAGGGTCGCTTATCTTACTCACACAGCTACCTCATTGCGCCTCTTTTTTTCTTTGCGTCATGTGCTGTTTGGGGAGGGTTTTTTGGAAGGGACATCCTGCGTGACACTGCAGTGACACTCCTAGATGGGCCCGGTGTTTGTGTCGGCCACTAGGGTCGCTTATCTTACTCACACAGCTACCTCATTGCGCCTCTTTTTTTCTTTGCGTCATGTGCTGTTTGGGGAGGGTTTTTTGGAAGGGACATCCTGCGTGACACTGCAGTGCCACTCCTAGATGGGCCCGGTGTTTGTGTCGGCCACTAGGGTCGCTTATCTTACTCACACAGCTACCTCATTGCGCCTCTTTTTTTCTTTGCGTCATGTGCTGTTTGGGGAGGGTTTTTTGGAAGGGACATCCTGCGTGACACTGCAGTGACACTCCTAGATGGGCCCGGTGTTTGTGTCGGCCACTAGGGTCGCTTATCTTACTCACACAGCTACCTCATTGCGCCTCTTTTTTTCTTTGCGTCATGTGCTGTTTGGGGAGGGTTTTTTGGAAGGGACATCCTGCGTGACACTGCAGTGACACTCATAGATGGGCCCGGTGTTTGTGTCGGCCACTAGGGTCGCTTATCTTACTCACACAGCTACCTCATTGCGCCTCTTTTTTTCTTTGCGTCATGTGCTGTTTGGGGAGGGTTTTTTGGAAGGGACATCCTGCGTGACACTGCAGTGACACTCCTAGATGGGCCCGGTGTTTGTGTCGGCCACTAGGGTCGCTTAGCTTAGTCATCCAGCGACCTAGGTGCAAATTTTAGGACTAAAAATAATATTGTGAGGTGTGAGGTATTCAGAATAGACCGAAAATGAGTGTAAATTATGGTTTTTGAGGTTAATAATACTTTGGGATCAAAATGACCCCCAAATTCTATGATTTAAGCTGTTTTTTAGTGTTTTTTGAAAAAAACACCCGAATCCAAAACACACCCGAATCCGACAAAAAAAATTCGGTGAGGTTTTGCCAAAACGCGGTCGAACCCAAAACACGGCCGCGGAACCGAACCCAAAACCAAAACACAAAACCCGAAAAATTTCCGGCGCTCATCTCTACTGCATATATCTGTGCTCACACTGCTTTATTGTGGGGACTGGGGACCAGCAGTATTATATAGGAGGAGTACAGTGCAGAGTTTTGCTGACTAGTGACCACCAGTATTATACGTTGTCTGCCTGAAAACGCTCCATATCTGTGCTCAGTGTGCTGCATATATCTGTGCTCACACTGCTTTATTGTGGGGACTGGGGACCAGCAGTATTATATAGGAGGAGTACAGTGCAGAGTTTTGCTGACAGTGACCACCAGTATATATAGCAGTATGGTACGGAAGGCCACTGCTCTACCTACCTCTGTGTTGTCAAGTATACTATCCATCTAGATTCTATACCTGTGGTGCATTTTAGTTTTGCAGTTTGCTGACAGTGACCACCAGTATATATAGCAGTACGGTACGGAAGGCCACTGCTCTACCTACCTCTGTGTCGTCAAGTATACTATCCATCTAGATTCTATACCTGTGGTGCATTTTAGTTTTGCAGTTTGCTGACAGTGACCACCAGTATATAGCAGTACGGTACGGAAGGCCACTGCTCTACCTACCTCTGTGTCGTCAAGTATACTATCCATCTAAATTCTATCCTGTGGTGCATTTTAGTTTTGCAGTTTGCTGACAGTGACCACCAGTATATATAGCAGTACGGTACGGAAGGCCACTGCTCTGCCTACCTCTGTGTCGTCAAGTATACTATCCATCTAGATTCTATACCTGTGGTGCATTTTAGTTTTGCAGTTTGCTGACAGTGACCACCAGTATATATAGCAGTACGATACGGAAGGCCACTGCTCTACCTACCTCTGTGTCGTCAAGTATACTATCCATCTAGATTCTATACCTGTGGTGCATTTTAGTTTTGCAGTTTGCTGACAGTGACCACCAGTATATATAGCAGTACGGTACGGAAGGCCACTGCTCTACCTATCTCTGTGTCGTCAAGTATACTATCCATCTAGATTCTATACCTGTGGTGCATTTTAGTTTTGCAGTTTGCTGACAGTGACCACCAGTATATATAGCAGTACGGTACGGAAGGCCACTGCTTTACCTACCTCTGTGTCGTCAAGTATACTATCCATCTAGATTCTATACCTGTGGTGCATTTTAGTTTTGCAGTTTGCTGACAGTGACCACCAGTATATATAGCAGTACGGTACGGAAGGCCACTGCTCTACCTACCTCTGTGTCGTCAAGTATACTATCCATCCATACCTGTGGTGCATTTCAGTTGTGCGCAGTATATATAGTAGTAGGCCATTGTTATTGATACTGGCATATAATTCCACACATTAAAAAATGGAGAACAAAAATGTGAAGGTTAAAATAGGGAAAGATCAAGATCCACTTCCACCTCGTGCTGAAGCTGCTGCCACTAGTCATGGCCGAGACGATGAAATGCCATCAACGACGTCTGCCAAGGCCGATGCCCAATGTCATAGTAGAGAGCATGTAAATTCCAAAATACAAAAGTTCAGTAAAATGACCCAAAAATCAAAATTGAAAGCGTCTGATGAGAAGCGTAAACTTGCCAATATGCCATTTACGACACGGAGTGGCAAGGAACGGTTGAGGCCCTGGCCTATGTTCATGGCTAGTGGTTCAGCTTCACATGAGGATGGAAGCACTCATCCTCTTGCTAGAAAACTGCAGTGCCACTCCTAGATGGGCCAGGTGTTTGTGTCGGCCACTTGGGTCGCTTAGCTTAGTCACACAGTTACCTCATTGCGCCTCTTTTTTTCTTTGCATCATGTGCTGTTTGGGGACTATTTTTTTGAAGTGCCATCCTGTCTGACACTGCAGTGCCACTCCTAGATGGGCCAGGTGTTTGTGTCGGCCACTTGTGTCGCTTAGCTTAGTCACACAGCGACCTTGGTGCGCCTCTTTTTTTCTTTGCATCATGTGCTGTTTGGGGACTATTTTTTTGAAGTGCCATCCTGCCTGACCCAGCAGTGCCACTCCTAGATGGGCCAGGTGTTTGTGTCGGCCACTTGTGTCGCTTAGCTTAGCCATCCAGCGACCTCGGTGCAAATTTTAGGACTAAAAATAATATTGTGAGGTGTTCAGAATAGACTGAAAATGAGTGTAAATTATGGTTATTGAGGTTAATAATACTATGAAATCAAAATGACCCCCAAATTCTATGATTTATGCTGTTTTTGAGAGTTTTTTGTACAAAAACACCCGAATCCAAAACACACCCGAATCAGACAAAAAAATTTCAGGGAGGTTTTGGCAAAACGCGACCGAATCCAAAACACGGCCGCGGAACAGAATCCAAAACCAAAACACAAAACCCGAAAAATTTCCGGTGCAAATCTCTAATTTTGATGAACATCATCTTCTCCACATTTTGTGGAAGTAACCTCGTACGCCGATCGCTGACAAGGTGACCGGTGTTAGGTTTCTGGTGCTCAGAACTAGAGAGATGTTGCGTAGTGAGTCCAGAGCACCAGGAGGTGACGCTGAAATAAGGTGTGGTATGGAAATAGCCCCTAGCACCCTACCTCCATTGTTTCACCCGTGTGGTCAGTTCACGCCTGAGTGACTATGGTTTCTTGGGCCCACGGCAGCCGCGTTTGAAGGGCGGATTATGTCTGCCCAACTCCGATGCCCCCAGGTCTTAGAGTGAGACAAGGCATGAACCGAGACTGGATAATAACAAGGGGACCTCTAACTAAAGCAAACAGAAGGCTAGGGGCTACTAACAACCCTAAAACTAAATATATGCACGGCACGCCGCCAAAGGATAAGGACAACAAAAGATACCACTGTCCACACCCCACACGGCACCGTCGTGTACCGGGGAGGACAGTGAAAAGCGGAAACCTCCGCAAAACCACCAGTACAAAATAAACGCAAGGACTAAGCGGCCTAGGCCGCAACACGCGGCAGAAGCCGCTACTCACGAAACCGGGAGTGAACCCCAATAAGCGAGAACCCCCAGATGACTGCAACAGGTTCACTTGGACTGGAAGGATTCCCAGGACCGGCTTCAGAACTCCAGGACTCAGGAGCACAGGGAGCAGGATCGACCAGATGCAACTGACCAGGAACAAACTTTGCAAGGCAGGAACAGCATACAGGAAGCTATCACCGGCGAGGCTGCAGTGTGCTGGCTCCCATAAGAAGGCCCTGCTGGCCAATGACAGGAGGGCCAGCAAGACCAGACCCCAGACCCTAATTACTAGTTGCCGTGCAGCTGCCCTGCTGCACGAACAACAAATCAATTTTATCTGGCAATGGGGAACGCGGTCCGCCAATGGCGTCCCCGTTGCCATGGACCCAGCGGCTGTGGACGCCCGGCGTCCTAGCGTTGCCAGGGACCTGGCGGCTACAGTACGCACGGCGTCCTGGCGTTGCTAGGCGCCGGGCGGGCAGGGAGGGTGGTGCGGCGGCCGTGAGCGTCGCTCGGAAGCAGACCGAGCGGCGCCGTGGACCGCGGCACCTAACAACCGGCTGCACTAAACACTCTTTCGGAGTACACACTGGAGGGGGGGCAACTTAGGTAAAATAAAGCCAGTTTGTGCAAGGGCCTCCAAATTGCCTCTTTTTCCTGCCAGTATACGTACGGACTATCTGACGTGCCTACTTGGATGCGGTCACTCATATAATTCTCCACCATTCATTCAATGGTGACAGAATCATATGCAGTGACAGTAGACGACATGTCAGTAATCGTTTGCAGGTCCTTCAGTCCGGACCAGATGTCAGCATTCGCTCCAGACTGCCCTGCATCACCGCCAGCGGGTGGGCTTGGAATTCTTAGCCTTTTCCTCGCAGCCCCAGTTGCAGGAGAATGTGAAGGAGGAGCTGTTGACGGGTCACATTCCGCTTGACTTGACAAGTGTCTCACCAGCAGGTCTCTGCAGACTCGTGTCTGCCGGAAAGAGAGATACAACGTAGGCTTTAAACCTAGGATCGAGCACGGTGGACAAAATGTAGTGCTCTGATTTCAACAGATTGACCACCCGTGAATCCTGGTTAAACGAACGAAGGGCTCCACCCACAAGTCCCACATGCCTAGCGGAATCGCTCCGTTTGAGCTCCTCCTTCAATCTCTCCAGCTGCTTCTGCAAAAGCCTGTGAGGGGAATGACCTGACTCAGGCTGGCAGTGTCTGAACTGACTTCACGTGTGGCAAGTTCAAAGGGTTGCAGAACCTTGCACAACGTTGAAATCATTCTCCACTGCGCTTGAGTCAGGTGCATTCCCCCTCCTTTGCCTATATCGTAGGCAGATGTATAGGCTTGAATGGCCTTTTGCTGCTCCTCCATCCTCTGAAGCATATAGAGGGTTGAATTCAACCTCGTTACCACCTCTTGCTTCAGATGATGGCGGGGCAGGTTCAGGAGTGTTTGCTGGTGCTCTAGTCTTCGGTACGCGGTGGCTGAATGCCGAAAGTGGCCCGCAATTCTTCTGGCCACCGACAGCATCTCTTGCACGCCCCTGTTGTTTTTTAAATAATTCTGCACCACCAACTTCAATGTATGTGCAAAACATGGGACGTGCTGGAAATTGCCCACATGTAATGCACACACAATATTGGTGGCGTTGTCCGATGTCACAAATCCCCAGTAGAGTCCAATTGGGGTAAGCCATTCTGCAATGATGTTCCTCAGTTTCCGTAAGAGGTTGTCAGCTGTGTGCCTCTTATGGAAAGTGGTGATACAAAGCGTAGCCTGCCTAGGAACGAGTGGGCATTTGCGAGATGCTGCTACTGGTGCCGCCACTGCTGTTCTTGCTGCGAAAGGCAATACATCTACCCAGTGGGCTGTCACAGTCATATAGTCCTTAGTCTGCCCTGCTCCACTTGTCCACATGTCCGTGGTTAAGTGGACATTGGGTACAACTGCATTTTTTAGGACACTGGAGAGTCTTTTTCTGACGTCTGTGTACATTCTCGGTATCGCCTACCTAGAGAAGTGGAACCTAGATGGTATTTGGTACCGGGGACACACTACCTCAAGAAATTCTCTAATTGCCTGTGAACTAACGACGGATACCGGACGCACGTCTAATACCAATACAGCTGCCAAGGCCTGAGTTATCCGCTTTGCAACAGGATGACTGCTGTGATATTTCATCTTCCTCGCAAAGGACTGTTGGACAGTCAATTGCTTACTGGAAGTAGTACAAGTGGTCTTCAGACTTCCCCTCTGGGATGATGATCGACTCCCAGCAGCAACAACAGCAGAGCCAGGAGCAGTAGGCGTTACACTCAAGGATCCATCGGAGGAATCCCAGGCAGGAAAGGACTCGTCAGACTTGCCAGTGACATGGCCTGCAGGACTATTGGCTTTCCTGTCTAAGGAGGAAATTGACACTGAGGGAGTTGGTGGTGTGGTTTGCAGGAGCTTGGGTACAAGAGGAAGGGATTTAGTTGTCAGTGGACTGATTCCACTGTCACCCAAAGTTTTTGAACTAGTCAATGACTTCTGATGAATGCGCTCCCGGTGACGTATAAGGGAGGATGTTCCTAGGTGGTTAACGTCCTTACCCCTACTTATTACAGCTTGACAAAGGCAACACATGGCTTGACACCTGTTGTCCGCATTTCTGTTAAAATAATTCCACACCGAAGAGGTGATTTTTTTTGTAATTTGACCAGGCATGTCAATGGCCATATTCATCCCACGGACAACAGGTGTCTCCCCGGGTGCCTGACTTAAACAAACCACCTCTCCATCAGAATCCTCCTTGTCAATTTCCTCCTCAGTGCCAGCAACACCCATATCCTCATCCTGGTGTACTTCAACAGTGACATCTTCAATTTGACTATCAGGAACTGGACTGTGGGTGCTCCTTCCAGCACTTGCAGGGGGCGTGCAAATGGTGGAAGGCGCCACCTCTTCCTGTCCAGTGTTGGGAAGGTCAGGCATCGCAACCAACACAATTGGTCTCTCCTTGGGGATTTGTGATTTAGAAGAACGCACAGTTCTTTGCTGTGCTTTTGCCAGCTTAAGTCTTTTTATTTTTCTAGCGGGAGGATGAGTGCTTCCATCCTCATGTGAAGCTGAACCACTAGTCATGAGGAACATAGGATCGGGCCTTAGCCGTTCCTTGCCACTCCGTGTCGTAAATGGCATATTGGCAAGTTTACGCTTCTCCTCAGACGCTTTTAATTTAGATTTTTGGGTCATTTTACTGAACTTTTGTTTTTTGGATTTTACATGCTCTCTACTATGACATTGGGCATCGGCCTTGGCAGACGACGTTGATGGCATTTCATCGTCTCGGCCATGACTAGTGGCAACAGCTTCAGCACGAGGTGGAAGTGGATCTTGATCTTTCCCTATTTTACCCTCCACATTTTTGTTCTCCATTTTTTAATGTGTGGAATTATATGCCAGTAATATATCAATAGCAATGGCCTACTGTACTATCTGTACTACTGCTGCTGGTTACCACAATACTTCACTGTCCTACTATATACTGCTCACAACAATGCAGCACAGATATGGATACTTGAAGTGATACGGAGCTGCAAGATACTGCAATGGCCTACTGTACTGAACTACTGTATATGTATACTGGTGGTCACCACAATGCTTCACTGTCTTACTATATACTGCTCACAACAACAATGCAGCACAGATATGGATAGTATACTTGACACAGAGCTGCAAGATACAGCAATGGCCTACTGTACAGTACTATATGTATACTGCTGGTCACCAAACTGCTGCACTGTCCTATTATATACTGCTCACAATAATGCAGCACAGAGATAGTATACTTGACACAGAGCTGCAAGATACAGCAATGGCCTACTGTACTGTACTATATGTATACTGTTGGTCACCAAAATGCTGCACTGTCCTACTATATACTGGTCACAATAATGCAGCAAAGAGATAGTATATGTGACACAGAGCTGCAAGATACAGCAATGGCCTACTGTACAGTACTATATGTATACTGCTGGTCACCAAAATGCTGCACTGTCCTACTATATACTGCTCACAATAATGCAGCACAGATATAGTATACTTGACACAGAGCTGCAAGATACAGCAATGGCCTACTCTACTGTACTATATGTATACTGCTGGTCACCAAAATGCTGCACTGTCCTACTTTATACTGCTCACAATAATGCAGCACAGAGATAGTATACTTGACACAGAGCTGCAAGATACAGCAATGGCATACTGTACTGTACTATATGTATACTGCTGGTCACCAAAATGCTGCACTGTCCTACTATATACTGCTCACAATAATGCAGCACAGATATAGTTTACTTGACACAGAGCTGCAAGATACAGCAATGGCCTACTGTACTGTACTATGGCCCTCATTCAGAGTTGTTCGCTCGCTAGCTGCTTTTAGCAGCATTGCACACGCTAAGCCGATGCCCTCTGGGAGTGTATCTTAGCATAGCAGAATTGCGAACGAAAGATTAGCAGATTTGCGAATAGAAAATTCTTAGCAGTTTCTGAGTAGCTCCAGACTTACTCAGCCATTGCGATCAGTTCAGTCAGTTTCGTTCCTGGTTTGACGTCACAAACACACCCAGCGTTCGCCCAGACACTCCCCCGTTTCTTCAGACACTCCCGTGTTTTTTCCAGAAACGCCAGCGTTTTTTCGCACACTCCCATAAAACGTCCAGTTTCCGCCCAGAAACACCCACTTCCTGTCAATCACACTCCGATCACCAGAACGATGAAAAATCCTCGTTATGCCGTGAGTAAAATACCTAACTTTTGAGTAAAATAACTAAGCGTATGTGCTCTGCGAACCTTGCGCATGTGCAGTAAGTGACTATTCGCAATATAGCGAAACTCGTCAATGAGCGAACAACTCGGAATGAGGGCCTATATGTATACTGCTGGTCACCAAAATGCTGCACTGTCCTACTATAATTATATACTGGTGGTCCCCACAATGCAGCACACTGAGCACAGATATTTGCAGCACACTGAGCACAGATATGGAGCATTTTCAGGCAGAGAACGTCGATATTTGCAGCACACTGAGCACAGATATTTGCAGCACACTGAGCACAGATACAGAGCTTTTTAGGGAGAGAACGCAGCCATGTCCTCTCCGTTCAATCTCCAATGCATGAGTGAAAATGGCGGCGACGCGCGGCACTTTATATAGAATAAGAATCTTGCGAGAATCCGACAGCGGGATGATGACGTTCGGCCGCGTTCGGGTTAACCGAGCAAGGTGGGAAGATCCGAGGCTGCCTCGGAACCGTGTAAAATAGGTGAAGTTCGGGGAAGTTCGGATCTCGACGAACTGAACCTGCTCATCTCTAGAATATAGTAGTACAGTGCTGCATTGTGGTGACCACAAGTATATAGTAGTACAGTAGGCCATTGCTGTATCTTGCTGCTCTGTGCCACTTCTATTCTCCTGATCAGTGCTCAATATCTGTGCTGCATTGTGGTGACCACCAGTATATAGTAGTATAGTGCTGCATTGTGGTGACCACCAGTATATAGTAGTACAGTACAGTAGTCCATTGCTGTATCTTGCAGCTCCGTGTCAGACTCAGTTCTATTCTCCTGATCAGTGCTCAATATCTGCTGCATTGTTGTGACCAGTATATAGTAGTACAGTGCTGCATTGTGGTGACCACCAGTATATAGTAGTACAGCACAGTAGGCCATTGCTGAATCTTGCTGCTCCATGTTAGACTCAGTTCTAGTATCCAAATCAGTGCTCAATATCTGCTGTATTGTTGTGGCCAGTATATAGTAGTACAGTGCTGCATTGTGGTGACCACCAGCATATAGTAGTACAGTACAGTGGTCCATTGCTGTATCTTGCAGCTCCGTGTCAGGCTCAGTTCTATTCTCCTGATCATTGCTCAATATCTGCTGCATTGTGGTGACCAGTATATAGTAGTACAGTGCTGCATTGTAGTGACCACCAGTATATAGTAGTACAGTACAGTAGGCCATTGCTGTATCTTGCAGCTCCGTGTCACTTCTATTCTCCTGATCAGTGCTCAATATCTGTGCTGCATTGTGGTGACCACCAGTATATCGTAGTACAGTGCTGCATTGTGGTGACCACCAGTATATAGTAGTACAGTGCTGGATTGTGGTGACTGCCAGTATATAGTAGTACAGTACAGTAGGCCATTGCTGTATCTTGCTGCTCCATGTCACTTCTATTCTCCTGTTCAGTGCTCAATATCTGTGCTGCATTGTGGTGACCACCAGTATATAGTAGTACAGTGCTGCATTGTGGTGAGCACCAGTATATAGTAGTACAGTACAGTAGTCCATTGCTGTATCTTGCAGCTCCGTGTCAGACTCAGTTCTATTCTCCTGATCATTGCTCAATATTTGTTGCATTGTTGTGACCAGTATATAGTAGTACAGTGCTGCATTGTGGTGACCACCAGTATATAGTAGTACAGTACAGTAGTCCATTGCTGTATCTTGCAGCTCTGTGTCACTTCTATTATCCTGAACAGTGCTTAATATCTGTGCTCAGTGTCAGTGCTGCATTGTGGTGACTAAAAGTTCAGTCTCTTGTGCTGCATCTTGCTGCTGTAGGGTGCTGTGGTAGTGTCCTGTCATTGTGCATAGGTCATCATCATTCCAGTCAAGTGGTATCTGGTATCTATCTAGTGGTATCAAATTCCAGACATTACTGCCATCTAATTCCAGATATATTACTGGCATATAATTCCACACATTAAAAAATGGAGAACAAAAATGTGGAGGGTAAAATAGGGAAATATCAAGATCCACTTCCACCTAGTGCTGAAGCTGCTGCCACTAGTCATGGCAGAGACGATGAAATGCCATCAATGTCGTCTGCCAAGGCCGATGCCCAATGTCATAGTAGAGAGCATGTAAAATCCCCAAAAAACAAAAATCTAAATTAAAAGCATCTGAGGAGAAGCATAAACTTGCCAATATGCCATTTAAAACATTGAGTGGCAAGGAACGGCTAAGACCCTCTCCTATGTTCCTCATGACTAGTGGGTCAGCTTCACATGAGGATGGAAGCACTCATCCTCCCACTAGAAAAATGAAAAGACTTAAGCTGGCAAAAGCACAGCAAAGAACTGTGCGTTCTTCTAAATCACAAATCCCCAAGGAGAGTCCAATTGTGTCGGTTGCGATGCGTGACCTTCCCAACACTGGACGGGAAAAGGTGGCACCTTCCACCATTTGCACGCCCCCTGCAAGTGCTGGAAGGAGCACCCACAGTCCAGTTCCTGATATTCAAATTGAAGATGTCACTGTTGAAGTACATTAGGATGAGGACATGGGTGTTGCTGGCGCTGAGGGGGAAATTGACGATGAGGATTCTGATGGAGAGGTGGTTTGTTTAAGTCAGGCACGCGGGGAGACACCTGTTGTCCGTGGGATGAATAAGGCCATTGACATGCCTGGTCAAAATACCAAAATAATCACCTCTTCGGCGTGGAATTATTTCAACAGAAATGCAAATAACAGGTGTCAAGCCGTGTGTTGCCTTTGTCAAGCTGTAATAAGTAGGGGTAAGGACGTTAACCACCTAGGAACATCCTCCCTTATACGGCACCTGGAGCGCATTCATCAGAAGTCATTGACAAGTTCAAAAACTTTGGGTGACAATGGAATCAGTCCACTGACAACTAAATTCCTTCTTCCTCTTGTACCCAAGCTCCTGCAAACCACACCAGCAACTCCCTCAGTGTCAATTTCCTCCTTAGACAGGAACGCCAATAGTCCTGCAGGCCATGTCACTGGCAAGTCTGACAAGTCCTCTCCTGACTGGGATTCCTCCGATGGATCCTTGAGTGTAACTCCTACTGCTGCTGGCGCTGCTGTTGTTGCTGCTGGGAGTCGATCATCATTCCAGAGGGGAAGTCGGAAGACCACTTGTACTACTTCCAGTAAGCAATTGACTGTCCAACAGTCCTTTGCGAGGAAGATGAAATATCACAGCAGTCATCGTGTTGCAAAGTGGATAACTCAGGCCTTGACAGCTGTGTTCTGTGTTGGTGTTAGACGTGCATCCGGTATCCTCCGTTAGTTCACAGAGACTTAGAGATTTTCTTGAGGTAGTGTGTCCCCGGTACCAAATACCATCTAGGTTCCACTTCTCTAGGCAGGCGATACCAAGAATGTACACAGACGTCAGAAAAAGACTCACCAGTGTCCTAAAAAATGCAGTTGTACCCAATGTCCACTTAACCACGGACATGTGGACAAGTGGAGCAGGGCAGACTCAGGACTATATGACTGAGACAGCCCACTGGGTAGATGTATTGCCTCCCGCAGCAAGAACAACAGCGGCGGCACCAGTAGCAGCATCTCGCAAACGCCAACTCGTTCCTAGGTAGGCTACGCTTTGTATCACCGCTTTCCATAAGAGGCACACAGCTGACAACCTCTTACGGAAACTGATGAACATCATTGCAGATTGGCTTACCCCAATTGGACTCTCCTGGGGATTTGTGACATCGGACAACGCCACCAATATTGTGCGTACATTACATGTGGGCAAATTCCAGCACGTCCCATGTTTTGCACATACAATTAATTTGGTGGTGCAGAATTTTTAAGAAAACGACAGGGGCATGCCAGAGATGCTATCTGTGGCCCGAAGAATTGCGGGCCCCTTTCGGCATTCAGCCACCGCGTGCCGAAGACTGGAGCACCAGTAAACACTGAACATTCCCCACCATCATCTGAAGCAAGAGATGGTAACGAGGTGGAATTCAACCCTCTATATGTTTCAGAGGATGGAGGAGCAGCAAAAGGCCATTCAAGCCTATACATCTGCCTACGATATAGGCAAAGGAGGGGGAATGCACCTGACTCAAGCGCAGTGGAGAATGATTTCAACGTTGTGCAAGGTTCTGCAACCTTTTGAACTTGCCACACGTGAAGTCAGTTCAGACACTGCCAGCCTGAGTCAGGTCATTCCACTCATCAGGCTTTTGCAGAAGCAGCTGGAGAGATTGAAGGAGGAGCTAAAACAGAGCGATTCCGCTAGGCATGTGGGACTTGTGGATGGAGCCCTTAATTCGCTTAACCAGGATTCACGGGTGGTCAATCTGTTGAAATCAGAGCACTACATTTTGGCCACCGTGCTCAATCCTAGGTTTAAAGCCTACATTGTATCTCTCTTTCCGGCAGACACAAGTGTGCAGATGTTCAAAGACCTGCTGGTGAGACACTTGTCAAGTCAAGCGGAACGTGACCCGCCAACAGCTCCTCCTTCATTTTCTACCGCCACTGGAGCTGCAAGGAAAAGGATCAAATTTCTAAAACCACCCGCTGGCGGTGATGCAGGGCAGTCTGGAGCGAAAACTGACATCTGGTCCGGACTGAAGGACCTGCCAACGATTACTGACATGTCGTCTACTGTCACTGCATATGATTCTGTCACCATTGAAAGAATGGTGGAGGATTATATAAGTGACAGCATCCAAGTAGGCACGTCAGACAGTCCGTACGTATACTGGCAGGAAAAAGAGCCAATTTGGAGGCCCTTGCACAAACTGGCTTTATTTTACCTAAGTTGCCCCCCCCTCCAGTGTGTACTCCGAAAGAGTGTTTAGTGCAGCCGGTCACCTTGTCAGCGATCGGCGTACGAGGTTCTTTCCACAAAATGTGGAGAAGATGATGTTCATCAAAATTAATTATAATCAGTTCCTCCGTGGAGACATTTACCAGCAATTTCCTCCAGAAAGTACATAGGGACCTGTGATGGTGCATTCCAGTGGGGACGAATTAATACTCTGTGAGGAGGGGGATGTACACAGTGAAAGGGGTGAGGAATCGGAGGATGATGATGAGGTCGACATCTTGCCTCTGTAGAGCCAGTTTGTTCAAGGAGAGATTGATTGCTTCTTTTTTGGTGGGGGCCCAAACCAACCAGTCATTTCAGCCACAGTCGTGTGGCAGACCCTGTCGCTGAAATGATGGGTTTATTAAAGTGTGCATGTCCTGTTTATACAACATAAGGGTGGGTGGGAGGGCCCAAGGACAATTCCATCTTGCACCTCTTTTTTTTTTTATTTAGCTTTGCATCATGTGATGTTTGGGGCCAATTTTTTTTAAGTGCCATCCTGTCTGCCACTGCAGTGCCACTCCTAGATGGGCCAGGTGTTTGTGCAGGCCAGCTTAGTCATCCAGCGACCTTGGTGCAAATTTTAGGACTAAAAATAATATTGTGAGGTGTGAGGTGTGCAGAATAGACTGGAAATGAGTGGAAATTATGGTTATTGAGGTTAATAATACTATGGGATCAAAATTACCCCCAAATTCTATGATTTAAGCTGTTTTTGAGATGTTTATTTAAAAAAAAAACACCCGAATCCAAAACACACCCGAATCCGACCAAAAATTTTAAGGGTGGTTTTGCCAAAACGCGTCCGAATCCAAAACACGGCCGTGGAACCGAATCCAAAACACAAAACCTGAAAAATATCCAGTGCACATCACTAAAATAAACCAAAGCTCCTAGTCATGTCTATCCGACTGGTGTGCTCCAACAGTTCTTTTTCGCCGGTGTCTTCTATTCACCACCTTGTGTACACCATGTAATAGTATACACATCCCGCCACTTATCGGGTACATACCGGTGTAAATAATGCTAGTATTTACAAAGAAATTTGCAAAGGACAGCCCTCCCGATGAGAGCTGTCCCTTGCAATAAAAGTACTTTAGCGCCCAGCAGCTCTTCTGTGCATACACAAAAATGCTGCGGGGGTTGCTGGGAAGGATCAGGGGGAGTTCCAAAAAGAAGCACATAGATTTCTATTGGTTAATGCCACCCAAAGATGGCGTTACCCACCAGCTCCAAGCTCCAGGATGGGCTGCATTTGTATATATGGAAAACCCTGAAAACAGGATTTTCAGGGTTATTATCACATTTTAGGCTTTAGTACATTCTGCCCGCACCAATAGTGACAGAATGTAACAGGATGGTGGCAAAGGCCAAATAATGGCATCCAAATGGTTACCATTAGCACAATGTGAACAATGATGATTGACTTCATCAGAAAACACTGTCGTTATGGATCGACTGATAGCTAATCAAATTTATTAGGGGACTTAAAAAATAATAATAAGTATCTCCCATGTGAGGAGAAGCTGATTGCTGCAGCTCTCCTGCACCCTCGGTAACCGGAGCACACAGCGCCTCCCGCTCGCGGCTTTTCTCCGCACCTGGCGCACACTACCTGTGGGAAAGTGCTGGGGACTGGATGGAAAGGTTTCTGTCCTCCCCCATGCACCCTAAAGCCCAGAGATCGAGGTCTGAAAAACGGACGGGGAATCCAAGATGGCCGCCGCACCTAGCTCACAAACGAGTCTGCAGGCTGCTGGCAGCATTAAACAGGCTTCTGCAAAACACATTTCTCCCTCAGGTGAGCCTGACTGTTCCCCTGCCTCTCCAGTGACTTATGCTGATGTTGTGAGAGCTGTTAGGGATGCCATGGAGCCTACCATGGATGCACATGCTGCTAAAATGCAGCAGGCAGTAAAAGACCTAAAATCCCAAATCAAGCAGTTATCTAAGACTGTTCTTACAAATGAACAAAGGCTGGGGGAGACTTTTCAGGATGTTGGGGATCTTAAGCACAGATATGATGAGCTCCAGAAATCTCACTTTCAGCTGTTGAACAAGGTTGACGATCTTGAAAATAGATCGAGGAGATCGAATCTTCGGGTGCTGGGGCTCCCTGAGTCACTGAAAGGTCCTGATTTGACTCTTTTTTTTACAAACGTCCCTCCTTGATTTGTTGCATATCCAAGATGAATGCACTGGCTTAGTTATCGAGAGAGCCCACAGACTGGGTCCCCCACATTCTTCACCTAATAGCAGACCACGTGTGGTTATATTTAAATGTCTGAACTTTCTCCATAAGGAGGCAATATGGACGGCATCCAGGAGGCATAGGAATTTACAATGGGAGGGAGCTCGTTTGGCCATTTTCCAGGACTACTCCGCGGAGGTATCCCGGGCACGTCGGGAATTTACCCCCCTTTGCTCCCGTTTGGTAAAGGCGAATAAAAAATTTGCTTTGCTCTTCCCTGCAAGACTACGCCTGTTTGATGGAAATTCTTTCCGGGACTTTACAAATCTTGCAGATGCAGAGGCTTATGTTTCTGAGGCATCCAAGGCAGATGACGACTCCTCTCAGGCGGATGACACCCTGGATCGAGATGGCTGAGTATTGCTCCTGGACTTCTCTGTTTCCGGTTATGTCTGCCAATTTAATTATTGCTGTAGAATCTGCTGCAGGTGTTTTTTCCCCCAAAAGAGACTTTGGTCTTATACAGCGGGCTGAACCTTTTTGCCTTGTTTTCTGTTTTAGATTTTTCTTATTCATCTGTTGTCTTTTTGTAGCTATGTAATCTTTCTAGAATGGTTATATATGCTTAGCGGAGATATCTCCCCCTACTTCTTATGTGACAGGCTGCGTTTTTCTTTTTCTGTAACATGCTCTGTGTGCTCTGATATTTTCTTGTTATTTTTCCTATGTATATTTTCATATATTATGTTGCCGAGGGTGGGTAAGGGCGCCCCCTCCCTCATTTTTTCCTCAGGTTTTCATAATTCTGGCTGGCTCATTGGCGGTCTATGACGGCCTCTGTGCTTGCTTGAACCGGTTGTTCTCGTTTTCTGAAGTTATGATTGTCCTTAGCAGGACTTTCTTTCACAATGTTAATGTTATATTTTGTGTGTTTTCTATGTTTTTGTCCCTCTTTTCTTTTCCCCCTCCCCTTCTCCTCCTAATGTGTCCACCCCGGTATGATTTGTATCCGTTTTTCGGCGGCTGTAGATATCATGATTACTGCGCAGGTTTTCAGGTTTTCCCAGTTCATTTGATGCATGGCTAGTTTGAGTGTCAGCACGTGGAATGTGGGAGGGATCAACTCCCCAGCTAAACGCAGAAAGATTTTGCTCTATCTTCGGAAGGTGGGGATGGATGTTGTTTTCATTCAGGAATCTCACCTTATGCCAAATGAGGTGGTTAAACTGAACACTATGGGTTGGTCTGTGGTAGCCTCTTCTTCCTTCTCTTCTAAGGCTAGGGGAGTGATTATTTTAGCACGGCACACGGTCCCTATCTCTGTCCATGCGATTTTAGATGACACTCAGGGTCGTTATGTACTGGCAGATGTCACATTGTATGCATCCAGGTTCCTACTTTGTAATATCTATGCTCCCAATCAGTACTCTAAGCAATTTTATACGAACATGGTCACTAAGCTACTAAGCTACTGTGAAATTCCTATAATCTTGGGTGGAGATTTTAATTTATATTCTTCTCCAACCTTGGATAAATCCCCCCCCCCCCCCCTCGCGCTCCCCCCTCGTTACCACGTGTTGGTATCCCCTATATTTGCTCGCAGTTGTCCTTAGTGGATGTGTGGCGCGCATGCTACCCATTAGAAAGGGAATTCACATGCCTCTCAGCTGCGCACCACACGTTCTCGAGGATTGACTATCTGCTATTATCTGACTCCTTTTTCTCAAAAGTGGCTGACTCTAAAATTGAGAATATCTGTATTTCGGACCATGCTTTATGCTGGATGAAATTGATGCTCCTCTCAGAAAAATCCCCTTTTCGCTCCTGGCACTTCCCCTCTCATTTAAGTGGCTCTCTGAAATTCCGCTCCTCATTAGATGCAGCGTGGCTGGATTATCATACGCATAATGGAGAAACTCTGAGTGAGGATCCTGCTCTTTTCTGGCAGGCGTCAAAATCAGTTATTCGGGGGCACATTATGTCCTATAGTAAAAAAAGGGATTTAGATTTAAACTCACAATATTTGGAAGCCCAGGTGGCTCTTACTCACTCTTTTCAGGAAATTAAATCCTCCCCCTCCCCTTCTACTACGGAACGATACCTTACACAAAAAACACTGTTTGATACCCTAAAAAATTATAATCACCAGCGATAGGTTGTATGAAGTATGTATATAGTGATATACTAATTAAAAATTCAGGATGGTAGGTTATATTGAGATAATGTATATAATAAATTTAATAATAATTAAAAATACAGATGCCTTTGCAACACAATTATAGGTTAATTGATCAAATAAAATGACACATCCACATATCTCCTCAGTAGGATTAAATCATACCCCGGCTAGGACTCCCTCTGGAAATATGTCCATATATGTTGTAGGAGAATTGATAAAAGCAGTGGAGTTGGAAAAGTCCCTGTTAAGCATACCAAATGCAAGCGTTTTCAAGCAGATAGGGAAACTCCAATTTCTCCGCAGATGGTGATGTCCAAGGGAAATGCTGTCCAATTGATGCCGTATGGGTAGCAGGAATGGTGGTATCCAGCAATAATGAGGAGATTTTTGGAAGATGTGTCAGGCAGTCTCTAACTCAAAGCGTTTCGCTGGTGTTGACACCCAGCTTCCTCAGGAGTGAATGATAGAGTACTGACCCTGGGCTCCTTATAAACCCTGAGTAATTAGTAAAATCATAGACACCTGAATACAATGAATCAACAAACCTAGCCGTCCAAATAAAAATCTAAAAATAATATACTATTCAAGTTGGTATTGGTCTCACATGTATAAATATCATTTTGTACCCAAAAACGAGTTGTGGAAAGTGTTTATAATATACCTTAAATTTCTATGTAGTTTCAACAGGTCCGGTCATGTGACTACACATCGTCACATGATCGGTTTACTGCAGGATGATTTGTCCATAGAAGGTCAGGTGACTAGTCTGACCAAAGTCTGAGTCACGCCCCGCTGGTAGCGCCCGCGCCAGCCGCGCACGCATCCGCATCCGCCAGGACGAGCCAGCGGCCTCCCACCATGCCGCGCGGCCCGTGACGTCGACACGCGCGATGATCACGTGATCAAAGTCAGGACGCTGCACCATGGTAACAGGCCGCGGCGAGCCCAGCGAGCACGGACCGCACACGGCTCGCGCGTGCGCACCAGCGCGGCGATCCCCATACATTCACATTCCAAGTGGATATAGAGACATGCATGCATAGCAAATCCACCAGTATTAGATGTATAACTATAATAGTCATTTTGTTTTGAAAAGGACAATAAATCCAGAATAAAACAGTTATATAGGAAACTATGCTGGTGTTTATCACAATAGTACAAGGATATAATGTTTATGTTATATCCATCACTGGAAATATTTCAATTCCACATTATTACAAGTCACACCCAGATGAATGAAGAGGGAATTTTCCACCCGAGGTACAACCACAGGGGAATAAAAGACATAAGATCATTCAACACTTGAGAATCATTATATAAACAATAATAAAACAGACAAAAATGGGGGACAATGAATAAGAGAAGTGACATAGTGTTATTATAGCTATATTACAGAGTTAAGCTCTATTGTCTCGTTAAGTCCATCGGGATGTAAAGAGTTGCACTTCAACATCTAGTAAACCTCCCTATTGCATAATTTGTTAAAACGATCGCCACCCCTAGCTGTAGGTGCGATAAATTCCAAGCATACAATTGAGAGACTGCTGGGATCATTAGAATGTCTATCATTAAAGTGTTGAGAGACACTATGTGTGGTACAATTCTTCATGATATTGCGACGGTGTTCCATAAATCTGGTGTGAAGGGATCTTGTGGTCCTTCCTACATAGCATAGGTTACAGCCACATCGAAGAAGATATATAACAAATTTTGAGTCACAATTCATGAAGGATTGTAATGTATATTCTTCATTCATTGATGGCAACTTTAAAGTTTACAGATGTCGTTTTCCTTGGCATATAAGAGCACATAGTACATCTAGTTTTGCCACATCGATAAAAACCAGGTGGTCTCTGCATTAGCCAGCTATGATTCAAAGTTTTAGCTTTAGTTTTATAGGTTCTTAGATGGCTCGGTGCTCAAATAGTTTTTAGTGTTTTATTTTTCTTATAAATCACTTGTGCATTGCTCGGTAGTATTTTCCCAAGAATATTATCCTGTCTAAGGACTTTATAATTATGAGTAATAATAGCTTTAATTTGTCCCGAGCATCTATTATATTTGCTAATGAAGGCACATTGTCTGTCTTCTTTTTCTTTGTCCTTTTGGTGATCCAGAGAGGATTTATGCCCCTTATGTTTGGTTAAGAGATCATTTCTATCCATACTAGAAACTTCCTTTAGGGCTTGTGCCAAGATAGTTACAGGGTACTCCCTTGTCCTAAATGATTCGATCATAGCATTGGCTTGTGCGTAGAAGGTGTCAATTTCTGTACAATTACGTCTCAACCTCATTAGTTGTCCCTTTGGAATATTACGTTTCCAGGGAGCATAATGGGCACTTTTGTAATGCAAATATGAGTTAGTATTCACCGGTTTAATATAATTGGAAGTAATTATTTTACCATCTACTATTCTAAGGGTCACATCCAAGAAATCAACACTTTCCTGACTAAAAGTGGAAGTGAAAGATAAATTATAGTGATTAGAATTAAGAGTGGATACAAAAGAAAAGGCTGAAAAAGAATCACCAACCCAAATAATAAAAAGGTCATCTATATAACGGCCATAGAAAACCAGGTTCGCGTCCCAGGTGCCGCCCCACACATGGTGATCCTCAAAGTCACCCATGCATAAGTTGGCATAACTGGGCGCGAACCTGGTTCCCATGGTCGTTCCCATCACCTGGAGATAATAAACGTCAAGAAAAAGAAAATAATTGTGATGAAGAATGAAGAAAATGGAATCCAAAAGAAATTGACTATGTTCCACACTGAGGTCGCCATCCCTGGACAAGCGTTCACGTATAGAATCAAGGCCTTTAGAATGGGGGATATGAGTATATAACGCTTGAACATCTAATGTTAAAAATGCGTAACTTGATTTCCAGGGGATATTTTGAATTTTGTTGAGAAAGTCCGTCGTGTCCTTCAGATGCGACCTCAGTGTGGAAACTCGTGACTGAAGAAAAGAATCAATGTAATAGGACAAATTAGAGGTAAGTGAACTTATACCAGAAATTATAGGTCGCCCAGGAGGTGATGTGAGGGATTTGTGAATTTTTGGAAGAAAATAAAAGGTGGGTGTGACCGGAAACAAAGGAAGCAGGAATCTGTGTTCTTCCTTGGATATGACCCCTGAAAGCACTGCGGAGTCCAAAAGGATGCGGAGTTCTTGTATAAAGGAAGGAGTGGGATTATTCTTTAGTATTAAATAAAACTGAGTATTGTGTAATTGTCTGTGCGCCTCTCTGATGTAGTCATCTTGATTCATTATGACTAACCCCCCTCCCTTAGCTGCTTCCTTAATAGTAATAGTGGTGTCTTGAGTACGTAATTTGAGGGCCCTTTTTTCCTGTCGAGACAAATTAGACTGATGGTGGTTACGTTTTTGTTGTTTCCTGACTAGTTCTTTAAAATCTTCTAGGGTCATTTTATAAAAGGACTCTATACTACTACTTTTTGCCGAAATAGGAAAGAACTCAGATTTTAATTTGAATAAATGATTGGGTTCTTGTATGTCATAAATCTTCTTGTAGGTTGAGGTAGTGTCTTGTTCGATGTGATTTTGTTCCCAGAGTTCTTCAAGGGTGGAAAGCATGACATCATCATTTGAATCCAACAATATGGGTAAAGATTCGTCTCTATGTCGTTCGAGATTCCTTTTTGCAAAGTATCTCTTACGACATAGAGCACGAACATAACGGATTAATTCAACATAGAGGTCACAGATGTTCGGTTCGTCTGTCGGTGAGAATTTTAAGCCTTTCTCTAACAGAGATATTTCTGATTGACTCAAAATTCTGCTGGAAAGATTAAAGATGTTTCTTTTGCATTTCTCACCATCTTGGAACCGAACTATACCCTTCTTGGATTTTTTTCTGTTCATGCTTTCCTCCTCTCTAACCTCTGGGCTTATATCTCTGCCTCTTTTTGGAGTGTCTCTCTGATGAGGATAGAGGGTTTTTATCTTTGGGCGTGCCCCTAAAAAATCTCTAGTATTTGTATATTGGGTCTGATCATCTACGGAAAACTCCTCTCTATATTCCCCCCTTCTTTTATGTTGTTGTGGGGAAAAGGTATGCTCATTAGCAGGGTTGGGGTAATCTCTCCTATCACCTCTCTTTGCTCTAGAATCCTGATTGTGATGAGAAAAATCTCTGGAGTTGTTTCTATTAAATGATCTAGATCTTACTTTAGACCAATCCCTCTCTCTAGGGGGTAATGGTTGTTCCCTAGTTCTCTTTTGTTTTTCTGTATCTTTCCTATAGGATCGTACAGCATCATTCTCATAGTCAGATAAATCTCGCCTAAACTTTTTTTGTTTTTGTTCCATAATATTTCGTTCATATCTGATTACCTTATCATTAACTATCTTGTCCCTCTCATTAAAGGTGTCTTCTCTATTAAATGTTTCCATTGATTTTTTCAAAACATCAATTTCCGTTTCAATACTTTGAACTTTAGAGGATCTGTATCTGACGATTAATTTCATCAATGCAAGGGAGCACTCGTCTAGGAGTCTATCCCATTCAATTTAATAATCTTTATTATCATGAAAAATAGACGATTTAAACAAACGGAGGCCTCTAGGTACCATTTTTTTATCAACATATTGTTGTAAATTGGCACTATCTAGCCAATTCCTAGATTCGGCTTTCAAGAGGTCCTCTAGTTTGTGAAAATCCTGAGTCATATCAGATCTGTCCGATACAGGCCCTTCAGTTCTGGGTACATCCATGTGAGGCCAATACGCTTGCCTCCTATCATTACGTTCACTTATATTAGTAAAACAACTCATGACTGCCGCACTGCAGGTTACCAAAAAAACACAAATAGGTACAAAGAATTTAGAAAGAGTGCGCTGTCAAGAAGCTGCTGGTGTAGGGGGTGGTAATTCCCCAAGAGAGTATATACAATAAAAAATGATGATCACCAGCGCTAGGTTGTATGAAGTATGTATATAGTGATATACTAATTAAAAATTCAGGACGGTAGGTTATATTGAGATAATGTATATAATAAATTTAATAATAATTAAAAATACAGATGCCTTTGCAACACAATTATAGGTTAATTGATCAAATAAAATGACACATCCACATATCTCCTCAGTAGGATTAAATCATACCCCGGCTAGGACTCCCTCTGGAAATATGTCCATATATGTTGTAGGAGAATTGATAAAAGCAGTGGAGTTGGAAAAGTCCATGTTAAGCATACCAAATGCAAGCGTTTTCAAGCAGATAGGGAAACTCCAATTTCTCCGCAGATGGTGATGTCCAAGGGAAATGCTGTCCAATTGATGCCGTATGGGTAGCAGGAATGGTGGTATCCAGCAATAATGAGGAGATTTTTGGAAGATGTGTCAGGCAGTCTCTAACTCAACGCGTTTCCCTGGTGTTGACACCCAGCTTCCTCAGGAGTGAATGATAGAGTACTGACCCTGGGCTCCTTATAAACCCTGAGTAATTAGTAAAATCATAGACACCTGAATACAATGAATCAACAAACCTAGCCGTCCATATAAAAATCTAAAAATAATATACTATTCAAGTTGGTATTGGTCTCGCATGTATAAATATTATTTTGTACCCAAAAACGAGTTGTGGAAAGTGTTTATAATATACCTTAAATTTCTATGTAGTTTCAACAGGTCCGGTCATGTGACTACACATCGTCACATGATCGGTTTACTGCAGGATGAATTGTCCATAGAAGGTCAGGTGACTAGTCTGACCAAAGTCTGAGTCACGCCCCGCTGGTAGCGGCCGCGCCAGCCTCGCGCGTCCGCATCCGCCAGGATGAGCCAGCGGCCTCCCACCATGCCGCACGGCCCGTGACGTCGACACGCGCGATGATCACGTGATCGAAGTCAGGACGCTGCACCATGGTAACAGGCCGCGGGGAGCCCAGCGAGCACGGACCGCACACGGCTTGCGCGTGCGCACCAGCGCGGCGATCCCCATACATTCACATTCCAAGTGGATATAGAGACATGCATGCATAGTAAATCCACCAGTATTAGATGTATAACTATAATAGTCATTTTGTTTTGAAAAGGACAATAAATCCAGAATAAAACAGTTATATAGGAAACTATGCTGGTGTTGTTTATCACAATAGTACAAGGATATAATATTTATGTTATATCCATCACTGGAAATATTTCAATTCCACATTATTACAAGTCACACCCAGATGAATGAAGAGGGAATTTTCCACCCGAGGTACAACCACAGGGGAATAAAAGACATAAGATCATTCAACACTTGAGAATCATTATATGAACAATAATAAAACAGACAAAAATGGGGGACAATGAATAAGAGAAGTGACATAGTGTTATTATAGCTATATTACAGAGTTAAGCTCTATTGTCTCGTTAAGTCCATCGGGATGTAAAGAGTTGCACTTCAACATCCAGTAAACCTCCCTATTGCATAATTTGTTAAAACGATCGCCACCCCTAGCTATACCCATATTGTTTGATTCAAATGATGATGTCATGCTTTCCACCCTTGAAGAACTCTGGGAACAAAATCACATCGAACAAGACACTACCTCAACCTACAAGAAGATTTATGACATACAAGAACCCAATCATTTATTCAAATTAAAATCTGAGTTCTTTCCTATTTCGGCAAAAAGTAGTAGTATAGAGTCCTTTTATAAAATGACCCTAGAAGATTTTAAAGAACTAGTCGGGAAACAACAAAAACGTAACCATCATCAGTCTAATTTGTCTCGACAGGAAAAAAGGGCCCTCAAATTACTTACTCAAGACACCACTATTACTATTAAGGAAGCAGATAAGGGAGGGGGGTTAGTCATAATGAATCAAGATGACTACATCAGAGAGGCGCACAGACAATTACACAATACTCAGTTTTATTCAATACTAAAGCATAATCCCACTCCTTCCTTTATACAAGAACTCCGCATCCTTTTGGACTCCGCAGTGCTTTCAGGGGTCATATCCAAGGAAGAACACAGATTCCTGCTTCCTTTGTTTCCGGTCACACCCACCTTTTATTTTCTTCCAAAAATTCACAAATCCCTCACATCACCTCCTGGGCGACCTATAATTTCTGGTATAAATTCACTTACCTCTAATTTGTCCTATTACATTGATTCTTTTCTTCAGTCACGAGTTTCCACACTGAGGTCGCATCTGAAGGACACGACGGACTTTCTCAACAAAATTCAAAATATCCCCTGGAAATCAAGTTACGCATTTTTGACATTAGATGTTCAAGCGTTATATACTCATATCCCCCATTCTAAAGGCCTTGATTCTATACGTGAACGCTTATCCAGGGATGGCGACCTCAGTGTGGAACTTCCAATTATATTAAACCGGTGAATACTAACTCATATTTTCATTACAAAAGTGCCCATTATGCTCCCTATAATATTCCAACATAATATTCCAAAGGGACAACTAATGAGGTTGAGACGTAATTGTACAGAAATTGACACCTTCTACGCACAAGCCAATGCTATGATCGAATCATTTAGGACAAGGGAGTACCCTGAAAATAAGAATTTACTTACCGATAATTCTATTTCTCGTAGTCTGTAGTGGATGCTGGGGACTCCGTCAGGACCATGGGGATTAGCGGCTCCGCAGGAGACAGGGCACAAAAGTAAAAGCTTTAGGACTAGGTGGTGTGCACTGGCTCCTCCCCCTATGACCCTCCTCCAAGCCTCAGTTAGGATACTGTGCCCGGATGAGCGTACACAATAAGGAAAGATTTTGAATCCCGGGTAAGACTCATACCAGCCACACCAATCACACTGTACAACTTGTGATCTGAACCCAGTTAACAGCATGATAACAGAGGAGCCTCTGAAAAGATGGCTCACAACAATAATAACCCGATTTTTGTAACAATAACCATGTACAAGTATTGCAGACAATCCGCACTTGGGATGGGCGCCCAGCATCCACTACGGACTACGAGAAATAGAATTATCGGTAAGTAAATTCTTATTTTCTCTGACGTCCTAAGTGGATGCTGGGGACTCCGTCAGGACCATGGGGATTATACCAAAGCTCCCAAAAGGGCGGGAGAGTGCGGATGAGTCTGCAGCACCGAATGAGAGAACTCCAGGTCCTCCTCAGCCAGGGTATCAAATTTGTAGAATTTTGCAAACGTGTTTGCCCCTGACCAAGTAGCAGCTCGGCAAAGTTGTAAAGCCGAGACCCCTCGGGCAGCCGCCCAAGATGAGCCCACCTTCCTTGTGGAATGGGCATTTACAGATTTTGGCTGTGGCAGGCCTGCCACAGAATGTGCAAGCTGAATTGTACTACAAATCCAACGAGCAATCGTCTGCTTAGAAGCAGGAGCACCCAGCTTGTTGGGTGCATACAGGATAAACAGCAAGTCAGTTTTCCTGACTCCAGCCGTCCTGGAAATATATATTTTTAGGGCCCTGACAACGTCTAGCAACTTGGAGTCCTCCAAGTCCCTAGTAGCCGCAGGCACCACAATAGGTTGGTTCAGGTGAAACGCTGACACCACCTTAGGGAGAAACTGGGGACGAGTCCGCAGTTCTGCCCTGTCCGAATGGAAAATCAGATATGGGCTTTTGTGAGACAAAGCCGCCAATTCTGACACTCGCCTGGCCGAGGCCAGGGCCAACAGCATGGTCACTTTCCATGTGAGATATTTCAAATCCACAGATTTGAGCGGTTCAAACCAATGTGATTTGAGGAATCCCAGAACTACGTTGAGATCCCACGGTGCCACTGGAGGCACAAAAGGGGGTTGTATATGCAGTACTCCCTTGACGAATGTCTGGACTTCAGGAACTGAAGCCAATTCTTTCTGGAAGAAAATCGACAGGGCCGAAATTTGAACCTTAATGGACCCCAATTTGAGGCCCATAGACACTCCTGTTTGCAGGAAATGCAGGAATCGACCGAGTTGAAATTCCTCCGTGGGGCCTTCCTGGCCTCACACCACGCAACATATTTTCGCCAAATGCGGTGATAATGTTGTGCGGTCACCTCCTTCCTGGCTTTGACCAGGGTAAGTATGACCTCTTCCGGAATGCCTTTTTCCCTTAGGATCCGGCGTTCAACCGCCATGCCGTCAAACGCAGCCGCGGTAAGTCTTGGAACAGACAGGGTCCTTGCTGAAGCAAGTCCCTTCTTAACGGCAGAGGCCATGGGTCCTCTGTGAGCATCTCTTGAAGTTCCGGGTACCAAGTCCTCCTTGGCCAATCCGGAGCCACGAGTATAGTTCTTACTCCTCTCCGTCTTATAATTCTCAGTACCTTGGGTATGAGAGGAAGAGGAGGGAACACATACACTGACTGGTACACCCACGGTGTTACCAGAGCGTCCACAGCTATTGCCTGAGGGTCCCTTGACCTGGCGCAATACCTGTCCAGTTTTTTTTTTTTGAGGCGGGACGCCATCATGTCCACCTTTGGTTTTTCCCAATGGTTCACAATCATGTGGAAGACTTCCGTGTGAAGTCCCCACTCTCCCGGGTGGAGGTCGTGCCTGCTGAGGAAGTCTGCTTCCCAGTTGTCCACTCCCGGAATGAACACTGCTGACAGTGCTATCACATGATTTTCCGCCCAGCGAAAAATCCTTGCAGCTTCTGCCATTGCCCTCCTGCTTCTTGTGCCGCCCTGTCTGTTTACGTGGGCGACTGCCGTGATGTTGTCCGACTGGATCACCACCGGCTGACCTTGAAGCAGAGGTCTTGCTAGGCATAGAGCATTGTAAATTGCCCTTAGCTCCAGTATATTTATGTGGAGAGAAGTCTCACTTTTCCTGGTTTTAGGAGGTTCCTGACTAGCTCGGATAACTCCCTGGCTTTCTCCTCCGGGAGAAACACCTTTTTCTGGACTGTGTCCAGAATCATCCCTAGGAACAGCAGACGTGTCGTCGGGATCAGCTGCGATTTTGGAATATTTAGAATCCACCCGTGCTGTTGTAGCAGTACCCGAGATAGTGCTACTCCGACCTCCAACTGTTCCCTGGACTTTGCCCTTATCAGGAGATCGTCCAAGTAAGGGATAATTAAGACGCCTTTTCTTCGAAGAAGAATCATCATTTCGGCCATTACCTTGGTAAAGACCCGGGGTGCCGTGGACAATCCAAACGGCAGCGTCTGAAACTGATAATGACAGTTCTGTACTACGAACCTGAGGTACCCTTGGTGAGAAGGGCAAATTGGGACATGAAGGTAAGCATCCTTGATGTCCAGGGACACCATATAGTCCCCTTCTTCCAGGTTCGCTATCACTGCTCTGAGTGACTCCATCTTGAATTTGAACCTTTGTATGTAAGTGTTCAAAGATTTCAGATTTAGAATAGGTCTCACCGAGCCGTCTGGCTTCGGTACCACAAATAGTGTGGAATAATACCCCTTTCCCTGTTGTAGGAGGGGTACTTTGATTATCACCTGCTGGGAATACAGCTTGTGAATTGCTTCCAATACTGCCTCCCTGTCGGAGGGAGACGTTGGTAAAGCAGACTTCAGGAACCTGCGAGGGGGAGACGTCTCGAATTCCAATCTGTACCCCTGGGATACTACCTGTAGGATCCAGGGGTCCACTTGCGAGTGAGCCCACTGCGCGCTGAAACTCTTGAGACGACCCCCCACCGCACCTGAGTCCGCTTGCAAGGCCCCAGCGTCATGCTGAGGACTTGGCAGAAGCGGTGGAGGGCTTCTGTTCCTGGGAAGAGGCTGTCTGCTGCAGTCCTTTTCCCTTTCCTCTACCCCGGGGCAGATATGACTGGCCTTTTGCCCGCTTGCCCTTATGGGGACGAAAGGACTGAGGCTGAAAAGACGGTGTCTTTTTCTGCTGAGAGGTGAGTTGGGGTAAAAAGGTGGATTTTCCAGCTGTTGCCGTGGCCACCAGGTCCGAAAGACCGACCCCAAATAACTCCTCCCCTTTATACGGCAATACTTCCATGTGCCGTTTGGAATCCGCATCACCTGACCACTGTCGTGTCCATAAACATCTTCTGGCAGAAATGGACATCGCACTTACTCTTGATGCCAGGGTGCAAATATCCCTCTGTGCATCACGCATATATAGAAACGCATCTTTTAAACGCTCTATAGTCAATAAAATACTGTCCCTGTCAAGGGTATCAATATTTTCAGTCAGGGACTCCGACCACGCCACCCCAGCGCTGCACATCCAGGCTGAGGCAATCGCTGGTCGCAGTATAACACCAGTATGTGTGTATATACTTTTTAGGACATTTTCCAGCTTCCTATCAACTGGCTCCTTGAGGGCGGCCGTATCAGGAGACGGTAACGCCACTTGTTTTGATAAGCGTGTGAGTGCCTTATCCACCCTAGGGGGTGTTTCCCAACGCGCCCTAACTTCTGGCGGGAAAGGGTATAATGCCAATAATTTCTTAGATATCAGCAATTTTTTATCGGGGGAGACCCACACATCATCACACACTTCATTTAATTCTTCTGATTCAGGAAAAACTACGGGTAGTTTTTTCACACACCACATAATACCCTTTTTTGTGGTACTTGTAGTATCAGAAATATGCAAAGCCTCCTTCATTGCCGTGATCATGTAACGTGTGGCCCTACTGGAAAATACGTTTGTTTCTTCACCGTCGACACTGGAGTCAGTGTCCGTGTCTGTGTCTGTGTCGACCGACTGAGGTAATGGGCGCTTTAGAGCCCCTGACGGTGTTTGAGACGCCTGGACAGGCACTAACTGACTTGCCGGCTGTCTCATGTCGTCAACAGTTTTTTGTAAAGTGCTGACACTATCACGTAATTCCTTAAATAAGACCATCCAGTCAGGTGTCGACTCCCTAGGGGGTGACATCACTAATACAGGCAATTGCTCCGCCTCCACACCATTTTCCTCCTCATACATGTCGACACACGCGTACCGACACACAGCACACACACAGGGAATGCTCTGATAGAGGACAGGACCCCACTAGCCCTTTGGGGAGACAGAGGGAGAGTTTGCCAGCACACACCAGAGCGCTATATATGTATAGGGACAACCTTATAAATAAGTGTTTCTCCCTTATAGCTGCTATATATGTTTTTATATGCCAAATTAGTGCCCCCCCCTCTCTTTTTTACCCTGTTTCTGTAGTGCAGGACTGCAGGGGAGAGTCAGGGAGGGAAAATGGCGCATGTGTGCTGAGGAGGTAGGCTCCGCCCCCTTCACGGCGGCCTTTCTCCCGCTTTTTATGAGGTAAAATGGCAGGGGTTAAATACATCCATATAGCCCAGGAGCTATATGTGATGTATTTTTTACCATAAATAGTGTTTTCATTGCGTCTCAGGGCGCCCCCCCCAGCGCCCTGCACCCTCAGTGACCGGAGTGTGAAGTGTGCTGAGAGCAATGGCGCACAGCTGCAGTGCTGTGCGCTACCTTTCTTGAAGACAAGATGCCTTCTGCCGCCGATTTCTGGACCTCTTCACTCTTCTGGCTCTGTAAGGGGGCCGGCGGCGCGGCTCCGGGACCCATCCATGGCTGGGCCTGTGATCGTCCCTCTGGAGCTAATGTCCAGTAGCCAAGAAGCCCAATCCACTCTGCACGCAGGTGAGTTCGCTTCTTCTCCCCTTAGTCCCTCGATGCAGTGAGCCTGTTGCCAGCAGGACTCACTGAAAATAAAAAAACCTAAGTCTATACTTTTATTCTAAGCAGCTCAGGAGAGCTACCTAGATTGCACCCTTCTCGGCCGGGCACAAAAACCTAACTGAGGCTTGGAGGAGGGTCATAGGGGGAGGAGCCAGTGCACACCACCTAGTCCTAAAGCTTTTACTTTTGTGCCCTGTCTCCTGCGGAGCCGCTAATCCCCATGGTCCTGACGGAGTCCCCAGCATCCACTTAGGACGTCAGAGAAACTATCTTGGCACAAGCCCTAAAGGAAGTTTCTAGTATGGATAGAAATGATCTCTTAACCAAACATAAGGGGCATAAATCCTCTCTGGATCACCAAAGGGACAAAGAAAAAGAAGACAGACAATGTGCCTTCATTAGCAAATATAATAGATGCTCGGGACAAATTAAAGCTATTATTACTCATAATTATAAAGTCCTTAGACAGGATAATATTCTTGGGAAAATACTACCGAGCAATGCACAAGTGATTTATAAGAAAAATAAAACACTAAAAACTATTCGAGCACCGAGCCATCTAAGAACCTATAAAACTAAAGCTAAAACTTTGAATCATAGCTGGCTAATACAGAGACCACCTGGTTTTTATCGATGTGGCAAAACTAGATGTACTATGTGCTCTTATATGCCAAGGAAAACGACATCTGTAAAGTTGCCATCAATGAATGAAGAATATACATTACAATCCTTCATGAATTGCGACTCAAAATTTGTTATATATCTTCTTCGATGTGGCTGTAACCTATGCTATGTAGGAAGGACCACAAGATCCCTTCACACCAGATTTATGGAACACCGTCGCAATATCATGAAGAATTGTACCACACATAGTGTCTCTCGACACTTTAATGATAGACATTCTAATGATCCCAGCAGTCTCTCAATTGTATGCTTGGAATTTATCGCACCTACAGCTAGGGGTGGCGATCGTTTTAACAAATTATGCAATAGGGAGGTTTACTGGATGTTGAAGTGCAACTCTTTACATCCCGATGGACTTAACGAGACAATAGAGCTTAACTCTGTAATATAGCTATAATAACACTATGTCACTTCTCTTATTCATTGTCCCCCATTTTTGTCTGTTTTATTATTGTTTATATAATGATTCTCAAGTGTTGAATGATCTTATGTCTTTTATTCCCCTGTGGTTGTACCTCGGGTGGAAAATTCCCTCTTCATTCATCTGGGTGTGACTTGTAATAATGTGGAATTGAAATATTTCCAGTGATGGATATAACATAAACATTATATTCTTGTACTATTGTGATAAACACCAGCATAGTTTCCTATATAACTGTTTTATTCTGGATTTATTGTCCTTTTCAAAACAAAATGACTATTATAGTTATACATCTAATACTGGTGGATTTACTATGCATGCATGTCTCTATATCCACTTGGAATGTGAATGTATGGGGATCGCCGCGCTGGTGCGCACACGCGAGCCGTGTGCGGTCCGTGCTCGCTGGGCTCCCCGCGGCCTGTTACCATGGTGCAGCGTCCTGACTTCGATCACGTGATCATCGCGCGTGTCGACGTCACGGGCCGCGCGGCATGGTGGGAGGCCGCTGGCTCGTCCTGGCAGATGCGGACGCGCGCGCGGCTGGCGCGGCCGCTACCAGCGGGGCGTGACTCAGACTTTGGTCAGACTAGTCACCTGACCTTCTATGGACAAATCATCCTGCAGTAAACCGATCATGTGACGATGTGTAGTCACATGACCGGACCTGTTGAAACTACATAGAAATTTAAGGTATATTATAAACACTTTCCACAACTCGTTTTTGGGTACAAAATTATATTTATACATGTGAGACCAATACCAACTTGAATAGTATATTATTTTTAGATTTTTATTTGGACGGCTAGGTTTGTTGATTCATTGTATTCAGGTGTCTATGATTTTACTAATTACTCAGGGTTTATAAGGAGCCCAGGGTCAGTACTCTATCATTCACTCCTGAGGAAGCTGGGTGTCAACACCAGGGAAACGCGTTGAGTTAGAGACTGCCTGACACATCTTCCAAAAATCTCCTCATTATTGCTGGATACCACCATACCTGCTACCCATACGGCATCAATTGGACAGCATTTCCCTTGGACATCACCATCTGCGGAAAAATTGGAGTTTCCCTATCTGCTTGAAAACGCTTGCATTTGGTATGCTTAACATGGACTTTTCCAACTCCACTGCTTTTATCAATTCTCCTACAACATATATGGACATATTTCCAGAGGGAGTCCTAGCCGGGGTATGATTTAATCCTACTGAGGAGATATGTGGATGTGTCATTTTATTTGATCAATTAACCTATAATTGTGTTGCAAAGGCATCTGTATTTTTAATTATTATTAAATTTATTATATACATTATCTCAATATAACCTACCGTCCTGAATTTTTAATTAGTATATTACTATATACATACTTCATACAACCTAGCGCTGGTGATCATCATTTTTTATTGTATATACTCTCTTGGGGAATTACCACCCCCTACACCAGCAGCTTCTTGACAGCGCACTCTTTCTATTTTCTTTGTACCTATTACTGTTTGATACCCTCCTTTCTCAAATGGAAGCTAAATATTCATTTTCAAGAGACTGTGGCATTTACAGATATGGCAATAAGTCTGGCAAACTGCTATCCCGTTTGTTAAAAGGCAGACACCCTAAAGTGGTCATTCACTCTCTGCTCACCCAAGGTGGGGACAGAGTACGGACCTCTGCCGAGATTGCTGAGGTGCTACAGTCTTTTTATACCACTCTTTATGCACGTCCTGTTATTAACCAGACCCACAAGTCTAGCTTTTGGTCTTCTACTGATCTGCCTCAAATGTCAGAGTCGCACTGTACCTCTCTTCTTGCACCTATCACCACTGAGGAAGTTTCCTTAGCAATAGCTGGACTGAAGACTGGGAAGACTCCGGGCCCTGACGGTTTTGCCAATGACTACTATAAAATTCTATCTACTAGACTGTGCGAACCTCTTTCTGTCTTATTCAATTCTTTTATGCAGGGTGCTTCCTTGCCCCAATATTTTAATTCCGCGGTCATAAAGGTTATCCCGAAGCCTGGCCGGGATCCTGAGTCTCCCAGTTCTTATCGTCCGATCTCCCTTCTAAACACTGATTATAAATTGTTCACTAAAATCCTCTCGAATAGACTCAAATTCATAGTCCCTGATATAGTTCATACAGACCAGACTGGATTTGTCTGGGGTCGGCAATCAGTGAGCAATATCCGAAAGATCTTGACTGTTATGCAGGCCTTTCAGCTTTCCAAACCCACTGACACTAATGTATTATTGTCACTTGATGCCGAAAAGGCGTTCGACCTGGTCACCTGGGACCATCTTTATGAAACGCTTCACCGCTTTGGTGCACCTGAGGACTTTGTCTCTCTTATTTCCCGATTATATGAATCTCCCTCCACTCAAGTTTTGGGGAATGGTATCCTCTCATCCCCTTTTCTTATCCAGAGTGGCACACGTCAGGGCTGCCCCTTGTCACCTTTATTATTTGCCTTAGCTTTAGAACCCCTAGCTGTTTCCCTGAGATATTCTCCCAGATTTACAGGCATAAAAATAATGGACACCATGGTAAAATTATCACTGTATGCTGACGACATGCTTCTATTTATTTCTCATCCTGATACGTCCATCCCTGCGATTGTCTCCCTGATTGAACAATTTGGTTCCTTTGCGGGATACAAAATTAATATATCTAAATCCGAGCTTCTCCTCCTTTCAGGAGACTCTTCCCTCTTTCCATTACACCCGGTCCTGTCCCGATTCCCAGTGGCTCGAGATAGTCTTAGATATTTAGGGGTTCAGATCCCTACTTCTCTCCCGGGTCTATATGCGGTTAATTTTGGTACTATTTTGTCCAAGGTGTCTAAAATCCTTACAGACTGGGCGTCTCTGCCCTTGTCTCTTATGGGTCGTGCAGAAGTTATTAAATCTGTTGTTTTTCCCAAGATTGCTTATTTTCTTCTTATGCTCCCTATTGCCCTTGTTGAGAAAGATGTCCTTTTTCTTAAACAGTGTTTCACTAGATTTCTATGGGCAGGTAAACGACCAAGAGTCCCCTACGCTAGGTTACAGCTATTATGTGAAGAGGGAGGTATGGGAATCCCGGATCCTGTTCTATTTAGTAGAGCAGCGATGTACCGGTATATCACAGACTGGCTTTGGGGCAGATCAGTATTTACGAACTTGCCACTTGATCTGGCCGTATTCCATCCTTTCTCCCCTGCTGCACTCTAACACACCCCAAACTCCCGTCTCCCATCTGAGATAAAACACAATGGCCCTCATTCCGAGTCGTTCGCTCGGTATATTTCATCGCATCGCAGTAAAATTCCGCTTAGTACGCATGCGCAATATTCGCACTGCGACTGCGCCAAGTAATTTAACAATGAAGATAGTATTTTTACTCACGGCTTTTTCTTCGCTCCGGCGATCGTAATGTGATTGACAGGAAATGGGTGTTACTGGGCGGAAACACGGCGTTTCAGGGGCGTGTGGTTAAAAACGCTACCGTTTCCGGAAAAAACGCAGGAGTGGCCGGAGAAACGGAGGAGTGTCTGGGCGAACGCTGGGTGTGTTTATGACGTCAAACCAGGAACGACAAGCACTGAACTGATCGCAGATGCCGAGTAAGTCTGAAGCTACTCTGAAACTGCTAAGTAGTTTGTAATCGCAATATTGCGAATACATCGGTCGCAATTTTAAGAAGCTAAGATTCACTCCCAGTAGGCGGCGGCTTAGCGTGTGTAACTCTGCTAAAATCGCCTTGCGAGCGATCAACTCGGAATGAGGGCCAATATTTTATTTTGGCATACATATCGAGCATGGCAGGCCACTCACACTAAAGCCCAGAGAAAACCTGACACCTCTCTTCACACTACGTTTTGGGGTAACCCATGTTTCCTTCCTGGCCTTGATAACGCACATTTTTTGAGTTGGAGAGAAAAGGGGATTGCAGCTATTAGAGACATATACGACCCAGGAGGCAACGCAGTGCTTTCTTTCTCTGATATCCAGATAAAATTTGGTATTTCCCACCGGGAATTTTTTATGTACCTGCAGGCTAGACACTTTGCTCAATCCCAGTCTCACCCAATGATTTCTGAGGCTACCACAGACCCGCTGCGCACCTTAATGGTGCTTACTAAAGATTGTCCTTACCATCTTAGTTACTTCAGAAACACCTTTAGGGTCTCATATAGAGACCGGCTCTGGGATTCCGCGTTGTCTTCATGGGCCAGAGATATCCCCAATATGGGATCGTGCGCTGAATTGTTTGATAACATTTTACCCACTTTTAGGTTCTTATACTCTGCCTCTTTGCAAGAGGTTCACTTGAAGACGCTCCAAAGGGCATATATAGCGCCTAATCAGAGGGCACACATGGTCCCAGACGACACTGGCTGTTGCATCAAATGTACTGCGCAGAGTGCCACCTTGTACCACAATATGTGGTCTTGCCGGAAAATATCTAAGTTTTGGTACAAGGTGGTCGCTTATCTCAACACAGTATTTAACTTACGGTTAATAAAACGCCCGAGGGCTTGTTTGCTACTTGATTTTAGGGAGTGGTCTCTTGGGCCTGAAGATAGAGACATTGTTCCGGTACTCTCTGTTATCCTGACAATTGCCAAGAAACAAATTCTTAATAATTGGATCAAACCGTCTACCCCTTCTTTGATGGCTGTGAAACACATGACCCTCCGGATTATTTATGTTGAGAGGCGTGCTACTCTTCCTGATATTGAATTGGGGGTCAGGCGGTTTGCCAAGAAGTGGGAGAGGTATATTGATACTCTAGACCCGGATGTACAGTCGTTTATCTATAAACTTTTTGAGACCACAACGTGGTATCTATATAGACAAATCGATAGGGCCTCTTGACAACCTAGGCCCATGTACTATTCCTTTGGGACCCCCTGCTGTTTTCGTAGGAAATGCAATTATATTAATTTTAATACCCCATGCTGTATGTTTAGTCTGATGCCATATGGGTACTGAACCTTCTCTTTGGTTAGAATGGCTAACCATGCCTGAATTACTTCTTTAATATTTTTACTTAGGACTTCTTTGGCCGCTACTCATTCATGATATGATTATACTTGTATTGTTTTCCCCATTTGTTTCTCCCCCCCCCCCCCCTCCTGTCTGTCTTCTTTACTGACCTCTCGGGTATACTGATGTCCTGTGAATCCTCAGGTAGAATTGTATGCTTAGCCTTAGGTATATGGTGATTCTTATGCTAAGACTCACGTCGGTAATGTTTTCATCATTTCCTAGACCTCATGTAGGTTAAGATTGTTTATCCTTTACCTCTTACTCAAGCCTACAAGTACCGACTATGTATCTGTGGTTTCACTGATGTGGCTTAAAAGCACCTTACGATGGATTATTGTAACTATGCCGGTTTCTCTCTAGTTTTTGGTATGTCTGTATCATGAAGGTCTTCCCTGTTCTTGTATTTCTATAAAAAAATCTAATAAAAATTGTTGAATTAAAAAAAAAAAAAAAAATTAAAGAAAAAAAGTGTTTGTAAAACAAATGCTTACAATAATATATTTCTCTATGTACTCTTTAGTTGCATAATACGGGAAACAGTATACGAACCTGGCGTATGGTATCCCTGCATGCAAAATACCGACGCAGGGTTACTGAAGTTTAAAAGACAGAGAGGGGTGAGTTAAGGGTGTTCTACCCTCTCCCCACCCCCCTAACACTAACCCTCCCTACCCGCAGCCTAACCCTAATATCCTCCCATTGTGCCTAACCCTAACCACCACCCAGAGGTTCGTAAGCCTAAGTCCCCATCCCCGCTGCCTAAACCTAACCCTCCCGCCCCGTAGCCTAATCCTAACCCTCGGATGGTGGTGCCTAACCCTAACCCCCCCGCACTTCCTGCAGCCTAACCCCCCTCCCCCTCGGGACACAACCTAACGCTAATCTCCCAGGACGCAGCCTAAACCTTACACCCCCCTCACGCGGCTTAACTCTGCAGCACCGCGGTGCCACTACGTTCGGGATCCCAGTTGCCAGGATTCTGGCGCTGGGATGTTTCCCCCATTCTGAATGCTGGTGTCAGCATTCAGACTAGTGTCGGGATCCCGGCGTCGGTATTCTGACTGCCGAGTTGCCGACATCCAGGTTCCTGACTGCTTCCCGCATAATACATATTTATTAGGGATGTGCGCCAGCCCAAATCATGGGTTTTGGGTTTTGGTTTGGATCTGTATCTCCTTCGTGTTTTGGATCTGTCTTGGTTTTGCCAAAACCACCTTGCGGGTTTTGGTTTTGGATCTGTATTTTTTTGCAAAAAATCATAAAACTGCTAAAATCACAGAATTTTAGCCTGTTGTTGTTCCTACTGTATTATTAACCTCAATAACATTTATTTCCAGTCAGTTCCTCTTTATTCTGACCATTTCACAGCTCACAATATTAATTTCCTCCAGTTTAAGCCAAAAGGTTGCACCAAACTAGCTCCTTTGAGAGAAACATTGTATGTATTATTAATAACAAATAAAAATGTGTATATTTTATACATTATGAATTGAACCATTTTTAGTATTTTTTCAGCCATAGTGGTACAACTTCTATTTTGATTAAGCTAAGCGACAGCAGTGGGCAGCAAACACGTGGCAGCTAACAATATATTTTTAAATGCTTTAATCATCTGTTAAAATTATTTTCAACTTTAATGTAGGATCAAGTTCTTCAGTTCCTGAAAGACATCTTTGACCTGGAGAAGGTTCGCTAATCATCTATTAAAATTATTTTCAACCTCATCGTAGGATTAAGTTGTTCAGTTCCTGAAAGACATCTTTGACCTGGAGAAGGTTTACAATTCAAGTGTGGAGAGTTTGTCAGAAGATATCATGCAGTATTTGATGTTGTACCATTGCACAGATATGTTTTGGGTGTATATCGGAGCAGGCACACTGAAGCCAATTTATGTCCAATCCTATGTGAACCAAGTTCAACCAACCATCTAAAACCTGATATCTTAGTGACATCTACAGAGCACCTGTCGCTAACACACAGTGTGTGCAGCAATTTTGTGCCACATCCTCATGAATATTGATAACCATAGGGAGCAGACCATAAATGGCTGCTATCCAGTGTGAATGAGTGTGGTGGCCTTGTTTGTGGAGGTGCTAATAGTACACAGTAAACGTTTATTTTGTGCTCAGGGTGGTTGTTGGGGATAATGGGATCAAGATATGCTGTTCTACATCAGAGAAAAGCAGCCTGTGGCTCTGCAGTTGAACTATAACTCCCAGGAATCATGCTGTTTTCTGGGCTGACTAGAAGTTGTTTGTCAACAACGAGTGGAGTGCCTCAGGTTGTCTCAGCTAGCTTTACACACAGTATGTACCATGTTCTAAATGTTTTTGACCAATATACACAACAAAATTTTGTATTATTTAACTAGTTCAGAGGCCCAAGGAAGGTAGAGTATGTATGTAGTGGAAGCGAGGATTAATAAGTAATTTAATTTAGTTTGGTTGATTCTAAAAATTTAAATTACTCAATGGGAACATTGCTGGCAGTCTTTATTGCATAATCACCAATTTTTATTGGTTATTGCACTAATTCGACTTTTACTAATCCTACTTTTACTTTTTCTTTGATTTTACATGTCCTGACTTAAGCGGTCTTTGCCCTTGGGCATTAGCCTTAGTAGATGATGTTGACGGACTTGTTTCATCATGACTGGTAGCAGCACCTGCAGCACAAATATGTGCTTCCTGATCTCATCTGAATTGTTCACCCTCCATATCTATCTATTTATTGAATAACAGTTTCTTATATAGCGCAGCACATTCCGTTGCGCTTTACAATTGGAAACAACAATGATAAAACAAAATTGGGTAATAAGAAACACTCATAGAGGTAGGAAGGCCCTGCTCATGACACAAATCAAGTGGGATACAGCAAACACCACAATTTGAACAAAAAATGTACCACCTACAGTGTCACAATATATGTACGAGTCAGAGATAATACTCTAACACTACGGTTGACTTTCCCCAACAGTGTCACACAATACGTGTATGAGATTATTATATATACAAAATAATAATATACTGCAGTCTCACCAGCAGTGTCATGGTACTTATGAAAATAAAATAATAATTGTATAGTACACTGGGGTGCAGCACAAACAAAACATTTAAAAAAAAATATTTTAGGCTTTTAGCTTTTATTATTTTAATTTTACAATGAGGCAGAGCCCCTGGATGGATGGACAGAGCATCCCTGTACAGACACAGCCACCCTGGATGTATGCTGGGGTGCAGCACAAAAAAGAATAATAGTTTTTTTTTTTTTTTTAATTAATTAAACATTAGTTTTATTTTTTTTTAACAGTGGGACAGAGCTCCATAGAAGCCCCTGGATGTATACTGTGGTACAGCACAAAAAAAAAAATATATATATTTTAAATTAGAATATTATATTAGTTTTATTTCTTTAACACTGGGGCAGAGCCCCTGGATGGACGGACAGAGCACCCGTGTAGGACACAGTAGCACCCCCAGGATGGACAACACTGCACTTGTGATGTACAACACAGCACCCCTGATGGACAACACAGCACCGCTGGACCGACAGTCACAGACACATCTGCACTGTACAAGATCCACAGTGTGAAATGGTGCCGATCACTGGGGACCTTTATAGAATCCAAAACCCGTGAGAATCCGACAGTGGGAGGATGACATTTTGCCTCATTTTGGGATCCAAGTCAAGTGGGAAAACTCGAGCAGAACTCAGATCCTGGCTTGAATTGCTAAATTTGGGTGGGTCCAGTTCTCCGAGAACCGGACCCGCTCATCTCTAATATTTATCGTCCATTTATTTGACATTTTTGTAATATGCATCATTGGTTTTGAGTAACACACCAAACTATCTCAATTCAGTATTTCTGTTTGATTTTGTGAAGAAATTTTAAAAGATTAAATTTTTTTATTAAAATAATATTTATTGTGGCTGTCAGAAAGTGACTTTCACTCATATTTGAAAGATGTGACCTTGAAGTCACCTTTTACGGACAAGTATGTAATTTTATCATAGCCGTGGCGATTGGGAAAAGAGATCTCATGACCGTCAGGAAGTTTCACTTCAAACTTGTCCCCAGCGAACTTGATTGAGATCTGTGGAGAAAAAAAAAATCATTTGGGATGATTTCCCAGAATCCCTGTGTTGCCTAAAGTAATTCCAAAGAACACAGGGCTTTATGTATCAACAGTGAAAAAAGTGGAGAAGTTGACCAGTGGAAAAGTTGCCCATATCAACTAATCACCTGCTACCTTTCATTTTATAGAATGTATTTGATAAATGCTTCCAAAAGCTGATTTGTTGCTATGGGTAATTTCTCTACGGGCACACTTCTCCACTCTTTTCGCTGCTTGATACACCAACCCCACTGTCACAGGAATTTGGCCACAGCACCCACAGATACAGTAGGTACAGCTGATCCCACTCTTCATCGTTGATCATCCAACTATGCGCTACCACCCCAACCAAAATAATGGCGCATGCTCAGAAGAGTTCCATAGTCTTTGTGATTTTCTGCCAATGCAATGACATCACTGTTTTCAGGAGGAAAAGGCCACCTGACATCTGCACACATGACCACTCAAATCTTAAAACAATTTCCTTCCGTGATAGTAAAGTACAATTAAGAGGTCCATTCGTGGAGCAGTGAAAAGAGTGGAGAAGTGAGACAGTGGAGAAGTTGCCCATGGCAACCAATCAGATTTGAGGTAACCTCTATCAGTGCATTTAAACTATACATATCAGCTGATTGGTTGCCATGGGCAACTTCTCCACTGGCTCACTTCTCCACTGTTCCCACTGCTCCATGAATAGACCTCTAAGGCTGGTTACTCAGGAGTTACAAGAAAATGCTCTCTTTACCAAGTGTGCCACGGGTGTATTAAAAAACGAGAGTACACGTGCAGGCTTGTTGCAGACCCCCTGCTCTGTGGCACCAGCTGCAGTGCTCGCAATGCTGAAAATTCTGGCTTTGTGCTAGACTCTACAGCACATGTGCAGGTCTCCGGGAACGCGGCGCCAGCGTCTTGTTCCCAGGGAAGCTCTATTGCGCATGCGCAAATCGCCAAGAAAATGGCCACTGCACCATTTTCCCAGTGATTTCTGTCTACAGCTCCGGATGCCACAGGACTCCAGAGTGTGAAGTATACCTAAATGGGTGCAGGGTATGCGATGTGGGCCTGCCTAGACAAGTGGCCTGTGTGCACCGCACACCAGCACCCATTATAGATAAGTCAATGGATTATGTCTGCGATCATGGAGAGCCAATACAGCTCTCTGAACATAATCCTTTATGTTCAGTGACTGAAAGTGAAGACAGTGGGCCGATGCCAGATTAAGGGCAACGTGGGCATGGGGCTGATATTCATCAGGGGACGATTGTGAGAAGCAGAAGAGCTGTGACTAGTACTTTGCTGTCAGTTTTAACTTTAGTAAATGGTCGGTTTGCAAAAACTGACTGAAAAATGACCAAAGACCCGAAATAGACCTTTATTAAATTTACCCCTAGATCTTCAAATCAGTGTTCTCGTTGAGCAAATGATTCATAAATTAAGAACAGTTATATGACCCTTTCAGTTAAATGCACAGTGTTACAATATCTCTCAATCTCCTATCTGGTAACTGTAAAAAAAAATAACCAACATTTCACCATAATAAAAGTATTTCGTAATTAATAACATGATATAAATAATGTGAGGTGGAAGAGTAACCTTTATCATATGACTAATATGCTTGCTATCAACATGCTTGTCTTCTGGCATGAGATATCTATAATCTCCTCATACTGACCTTGGCATCTGTGCCCGGTGTAAAGCACATGTGCCCACTCCTCTGTTCTGATTCCCAGCTGTTGCTGCGCTTGGAGTTGCACACAATTGCCTTTTCATTAAGGCGAGGGTTAAAATGAAGCCCTACATCATTGGAACTGCGGCCCAGGTTGAAGGAGAAGCTGCGTGGGCAAAGCAGGAGTTAAGTGATAGATTAGACGTTATACTGACAGAAGAATATACACTATACAGTATACAGCCATAAGTAGGACATATTTCATGGTTTTCTAAGGCAATTGCTTTTTCTGCCACTGGAAATCAATCAGTAATTTGTAAAGCTTGTTTCTCTAGAGTTTGGACTTCTTATATACCTACAGTATATACAGGAGCTTAATTATCACTGTGGCAACCCAGGCAGCTCCTATGAGGTCTGACATGGAGGGAGGGCACATTGATGCGGGTTTATCTGCACTGCAGGACACTGATCTGCTGTTTTGAGCATCAGTACTTATACATATGAGAACTGTTTAGGTTTTTAGTTCCACTAAGATGGAACCGAAGTCCAAATGGTGATACATTGTAGAGGACCCCTGGAGCTGAAAGTAGATACTCATTGCACTACAATAAAACTGTGGCAGGGCATTTTGGGATGTGCAGTTTCTTAATAGCAGGAGAGCCGCAGGTTGGCCAGGCCTGGATCAATCTGTGTCTCAGATCACATTAATATATTGAAATGTCTGGCCGGCTATGTTAGCAATTCAGGGGTAGCATGGACAAACAACGGGCGAGTGCTCAAATGAGCATGAGCAAGTATAGATTCCTAGCGGTGTAAAACGAATGAGTCTCAACACAGGAATTTGTTGGGCTAATTAGGCTAGGGAGCTTGGCCAATTGGGTTTAAGGGAGTGGTTTAGGGTGGGAGCTGAGGACTTGTTAGGCAGTTTGTTAGATAGGGCCTGCATCTTTTTTCCTGGGTTCCCCGCCCTCCCGCTCTTATTCAGTATCCCTAACATTTTTTCTTTTCTTCGTCACTCTGTTGGGGTTTGTCAACCTATCCGTGGCAGGAAAGAATGGCAGTCTAATGGCAATTGTGCTGCTTTATGGAGGTGCGCTCTCTTCTGGGAGTCAGGGGCCCTGGCTGTCTGGCCGGTCGTATTATGATGAGTTTAGGGGGAGAGATGGGGCCTCAACAGTTATTGATGAATTGCCAATTGGATTACTTAAAGGCATGTTGTGGACATGGGAATGGGATCAGCGTTCAGACGTAATGTCGCTGATAGACTGGTCGTTCTTTCTTTCTGCCAGCATGCTTATTTAAAGTGTTATTAAATAAATACGGTTGACCGATTTTAATGGCATTTTAGTTGTCTGTGTCGTTATTTCTAGATAAGTTAGAATTTAGGGCATAATTCAGACCTTAGATTTGGGTGGGTTATTTTGTTTCTGTGCAGGGTAAATACTGGCTGTTTTATTTTTACACTGTAATTTAGATTTCAGTTTGAACACACCCCACCCAAATCTAACTCTCTCTGCACATGTTATATCTCCCCCACCTGTAGTGCTCATGGTTTTGCCCATTAGAGAACAAATTAGCTGCTGCGATCAGGTCTGAATTAGGCCCTTAGGCCCTCATTCCGAGTTGATCGCTAGCTGCCGTTGTTCGCTGCATAGCAATCATTTAAAAAAACGGCAAAACTACGCATGCGTATGGGCCACAATGCACACGCGTGGCGTATGGTTACAAAGAGCATCGTTGTTTAGCACTGCTTCTAGTGACGGTTCCATTTGCACAAATGATCGCAAGGAGATTTACAGGCACTGGGAGTTTAGATAAGCTGAAGGCTGCATAAGCCTGAGGCCATATAAGAGATCCACTTTTTGTGATTGGTTGTTAAATGACTAAGCAGTTGCTAGGCAGATCAGTTTTCCCTGTTGGTTTTTTCCTATTGGATTGGAAGGTTGTGCATCAAGCTTAATAGGAGGGTCTTAGGATAGTATATAGGTGGGGGCCATTTTCCTAGACTTCCTCTTGCCATGCATTTTATGGCCCAGGAAGGTAAAGTACATTGGCACTGTAATTTCATTGCTGTTTTTTCCTTTGTATATTAGCTTTTCTGTTCTGCTCCCCTCCCCCCCCCCCCCTTCCCCCCCTTTTCTTTTCAGTGATTCTTCCTGTGACATTTTAGTATATTGTATTCATGGGTTACCCCTCTCCTCCTGGTTTGCCGAGCCCGCGCCGCTCCGCTCCCCCCACCCGCCTCGTGGAGGTCGTGGGCGCCCCCCGCTCCCATTCCCGCAGTGCGGCCCCTAGGAGACTCCTTTCGGCGTCGGCTGGCGCGCGGCAGGGTCGGGCCACGACTACCCGCTGCCCTGTCAGCGCGAGGCAGACGGCCAATGGCCGCTCTGCACGTGTTGCTGGGGCGAGCGGCTCGGCCGGGCCGCAGTCACCGGCGTCCCCGGCTGCTGCAGCTGCGTCTCCAGTTCCTTCACCCGGCGCGCTGGGCAGCGCCGGGTCTCCTCCGCCTTCCCCGACAGCGGCTCTGAGCGGCGGCTCGCGCGCCCACGTGGTGTCGAGCGGCCGCGGCAGGGCTGCGGAGGGCGAGGGGGGGTGGGAGGGCTGGGCCTACAGCGGGGAATATGAGTCTGGGGCAGCAGGGTGAGGTGCCCTCTGTCCCCAGTACGGTTTGTGGGGTACAGGTACCCCTGTCTGCGTAGGGGCCTGTAGTACCCAGTTAGGGAATGGGGTGCCGGGGCTGCTATCGGGGGTTTCAGGAGTGGGGGGCGTGGCTGGTGCTACCACAGCGCCCGCCCCTCCTGCGGTTGCATGTCTGGGGTTCCCGGGTGGGAGTCACTCATCGGGGGCCTTTTTGGCTGGGCCCCCGGTCGCCCGTTGCGCGGCTGCCCCTTGTCATCATCCCCGGTCGTCGGGCTCCAGGCGCCCCCTCACGGCCCACCGGGGGTGCTGCAGTTGGTGGCGACTCCGTCGTCCATCATGGCGGCTTACCACCTGCCCGGCCCTGCCCACTCGATGGACGCGCCTCAAGGTTTCGCTGGGGACCAATTTTTCCCCGGTGGCCTTCCTTGGCCTATTGCGCCGGCGTTCCCTGCAGCTGCCGGAGCTCCCTCCATGGGCCTGACGGTGGGGTCCATACCACAATTTTACCCTTACTTACGGCTCGGGCTCCGGCGTCCGGCCACGTGGTCGGTCGGCGGCCCCCCGGGTTATGTTTTCCCTCCCTGCCTTTTCGGGCTCGCAGCACGGTCCGCCCCTAGCTGTAGCCAATCAATTGGCGCATATTTTGCCGCCCCTTCCTGCCCCTCCACAGTCCCCCCCCGGTTTCGTCCGGATTTTCAGGGACGGGCGGTTGCATGCCGCATCCTTCTTGGCGGCCTGCTTACTTCATGGGGGGCGCTGCGGGGGTCAGGGCTGCCTTCCCCCACGCCGGCGGGTACCCCTCAGTTGGGGGTCCTCCCCCGCCGCTCCCCGCCGGCCCTCCGCCGCGGGGCGGCTGTACTTGGCCTCCTCCCCTGCATGCTCACCCCAATACCATTTATGCGCTGGTTTCCCCCGCGCCTGTTGTCCCTTCTGTTTCTCCCTCACAGGTGCAGGCCGGTTCCGGGGCTACGTCGCGTGGGGGACGAAGGTCGCAGAGGGACGCGGCAGCAACGGGGGAAGTTCGGCCACCAACGGAGTCGGGTGCAACGGACGACGCTGTTCCGGGTTCGTCTAACATGGGTGAGCATGCCCTTCCTTTACACAGTTCAGCTAGTTGTTCTTCCTCATCATCTAGCAGTGTTTCTTCAGGCTCCCCGCGGCGCCCGCGTAAATTAGCTAGACTCATCGCGCGGCGCATGGCAAAGGAATCACGGAAAAGGGGGGGAAGGACGTTGACATCTTCACCCTTAAGGATGAGATGCGGCAGGGTTTCGACGCAGCTAAGAAACCGGGCGGCATTGGGGGAAAATGCTTGCCGCAATTTTAACCAGTGGTTGCGAGGGTTTTTGGTTTACTGCTTGCTACACGGAATCGCGACCCGCGGAGTATCACAATTTAGTGATATAGTTGTTTTTAGTACATGACATGTACTTGAAATCCAAGGGTAATGCTTGGCGGGATTACGATGAGAAATTCCGTCGCAATCAGGATGGCAACCCCACCCTGCCCGCGGGGTTTAGGAATGTCAAGGTGTGGTTGGAGGTCATGCAGCAGGTTAAGCCCGCCCCGGACGTCACGGTCAAGAAGCCCGGGGCTCCGGGTTCCCGCTTGATAGGGAAAGGGAAGTGTTTTGCCTACAACGAGGGAAATTGCGTCAAGGGGGTGAATTGTCGTTTTCGCCACTCGTGCAGGTAGTGCGGGGCCAGTCACCCGGCCAATGATTAGACCTCGGCGGCAAGCGGGAAGTCCTCCGCCCCTGCCGAGACCAGGGGAATTGGCAAGTAAGGCCTTTTTCCCCAATTCGGGTTCCCGAGTTGCGGCGCTGGCTCAGCTTATACCCCGTCATTCCTCTTGGCGGGTTTTTTCTGCACGGTTTTGGTTTGCCCATTTCGGATTCGGTGCACGTGGTGGCGCGCCAGAATTTGAGATCGGCGCGCAAATTCCCGCAGGAGGTTAGGCGGAAGGTGGACGGGGAGATCGGCTTGGGGCGCATGTTGGGGCCCCACGCCTTTCCCCCACTGCCCTCCTCGTGCATTTCCCCAGGTAGGGTGGTGCCCAAGAAGGCTACGGGCAAGTCCCGCCTGATACAGCACTTGTTGCACCCTCCGGGCTTTTCGGTTAACGACGCTATTCCGCAGGCTATGTGCAGGGTACGTTATCAGTCTTTTGATGACGCTCTGCGCTTGGTGCGGGTTGTGGTCCGGGGGGCTTGTTGGCAAATTTGGACGTGGAGTCGGCTTTCCGGCTTTTTTCCACTGCATCCGGATTCCCTGCGGTTTCTGGGTTTCAAAATAGGGGGCGAGTTTTACGTGGGTCGGTGGCTCCTCATGGGTTGTTCGGCCTCCTGTGCCCACTTTGAGAGTGTTAGTACATTTTTGCATTGGTGCGTCCAGTCCGCCTCCGGTCAACGCGGGGTGGCTCACTACCTGGACGACTTTCTCTTTGTGGGCCTGGGGGGCAGTTCGATCGGTGGGGATATTCTGTTGGTAGCTAGATCCTTGTTCAAAGGCTAGGGGTGCCTGTCGCGCAAGACAAAGGCGAGGGCCCTTGCACTTGTCTTAGCTATTTAGGTATCGAAATTGACACGGTGGGGGGTTGCTGTCGCCTGCTCGAGGATAAAGTGCGTAAGCTTTTGGGTTTAATTACTGACTGTTTAGGCAAGCGCAGAGTCCGGCTTAGGCAGGTGCAGTCCTTGCTGGGTTCTCTCAATTTGGCGTGCAGGATTATCCCCATGGGTAGGATTTTCTGTCGCAAACTAGAGCGGGCCACGGCGGGGACGGTCCGGCAGAATCACACCGTGTACCTTTCCCGCGAGATCAGAGATGATTTGCGGATTTGGGTCTCTTTCCGGGTGTCCTTCAACAGGGAAGTTTTGTGGCCCGCGCCTTGTTGTTCCAGTAAGCAGCTGCATTGTTCACGTATGCCTCAGGCAGTCGAGTTTTAGGGCGCGTTTTTTGCTGGCGCATGGTGCGCTGCGGCTTGGCCGGCCTCGTGGGTAACGCGTGAGTTTACCAAGAAACCTCCTTTTGCTGGAATTGTTCCCGATCATAGTGGCGCTTGAATTATGGGCCGGCCAGTTCGCAAATAGGGACATGTGGTTTCGTTGCGGCAGCTTGGGGGTGGTACATGCGATTAATAATCAGCGTTCCTCCTCGCCGCAGGCTCTGAGGCTGCTACGGCATCTAGTGTAGTTTGCTTGCAGCGCAATATTAATTTCAGGGCCCGCCACGTGCCTGGAGTTGACAATGGAATTGCGGATGCATTGTCTCGGTTCCAGTTTGACAAATTCAGGACGTTGTTTCCGGGAGCGACGGCGGAGGGGTTACAGTGCCCACCTTCTGTCTGGCAGATGGTCGAGTCGGTTTAAAATGCTTTAGCCAGGTGTGCGCTGGCTCCTTCCACTCTCCGAGCGTATGATGCAGCCGGGCGGGATTGGTCGGTCTTTCAGAGTAGGTACGGGGTAGCAGGTGAGTCCTCGGCCGTCGCCCTGATGACCTTTGTTTGGGAACATTGCCAAAACGGTGGGGTCAAAAGCGACCATGGCATCTGCCCTTGCGGGCATTTCCTTTCACTCGCAGCTCCACGGGATGACGGACCCCACGGGGTCGTTTGTCCTTTCCAGAGCGCTGAAAGGTTGGGCCAGGTTGCGCCCAGCGCCTGCGGATTCACGTAGTCCCGTAACGTTGCAGCTCTAACGGATCTACTGCGGGTAGTGCCTCAAATTGCGTCCTCGGAATTCGAGGTCGCGTTGTTTGGTTGTGCGTATGCCCTGGCCTTTTTCGGGGCTTTTCGGGTGAGCGAGTTGGTGGCATGCAGCAAACGTCTCGGGTGTCGGGTTGGCTTTGCGAAAATGTGCGCTTGCAGGAGGGCCTGTTACTCTGTAGGATTGTGCGGTCCAAGACAGATCAAGCAGGTCGGGGTCGCTGGTTGTCCTTGGAGGCTCAGGAAGAACCGGGTGTTTGCCCGCTGCGGTTGACGCAGGAGTATGTACGGTTGAGGCCTCCTGGGGGCGACCAGTTGCTGGTGCACGCGCAGGTTGACCCTCTGACAAAATGTCAGTTTGCTGCTGTGTTCAAAAAAATGTTTGGCGGCAGTGGGCTTGCAGGGGGCGGACTTCGGTACCCATTCCTTGCGGATTGGGGCGGCTACTCATGCAGCGGCTACAAGTTCATCCCCTGTGGCTGTTCGGGAGCTGGGCCGTTGGAAGTCCGCCTCCTATAGGTCATATGTCCGTTTGTATAAGTTATAAGTGCGCCTGTTGCGCTAACCCAAAAACGTGTTTACTCATCGGTTTTTGAACGCTTACCGTTCAGGAATCGAGGGTGTGAAGTGAATTTTTAAAATTTTTCCTCCGAGGGGGCCTAATTTCAATTGGCTGTTCTCTTAAGGTCCACGGGAGGTTTTTTGATTTTTCTCCTTCACTTGGGTTTCTTTTCGTTCCGTTGTGTTTGTTGTATGTATTATGGCCCTCATTCCGAGTTGATCGGTCGCAAGGCGAATTTAGCAGAGTTACACACGCTAAGCCGCCGCCTACTGGGAGTGAATCTTAGCTTCTTAAAATTGCGACCGATGTATTCGCAATATTGCGATTACTAACTACTTAGCAGTTTCAGAGTAGCTCCAGACTTACTCTGCCTGTGCGATCAGTTCAGTGCTTGTCGTTCCTGGTTGACGTCACAAACACACCCAGCGTTCGCCCAGGCACTCCCACCGTTTCCCCGGCCACTCCTGCGTTTTTTACGGAAACGGTAGCGTTTTCAGCCACACGCCCCTGAAACGCCGTGTTTCCGCCCAGTAACACCCATTTCCTGTCAATCACATTACGATCGCCGGAGCGAAGAAAAAGCCGTGAGTAAAAATACTTTCTTCATAGTAAAGTTACTTGGCGCAGTCGCAGTGCGAACATTGCGCATGCGTACTAAGCGGATTTTCACTGCGATGCAATGAAAAAGAACGAGCGAACAACTCGGAATGAGGGCCTATGTTCATAATCGGATGTTAGGATATTTTCTTTTGCAGATATCATCAATTTTGGGCATTCCTATATTTTTTTTTTGGGCAACAAAGCGTCACATGGCACTTAGGGCGGATGAGGTTTTTGGGATCCAAGCAAGTGAGATGGTTAGGTGTTCTGGGCATGTTATGGGGTGATTTGTTGCGGGTCCTTTTTGCCCGGGAGTGCCGCTGGGGTCACCCCAGTTGTATTGTCATTCCTTGGGGTGGTAATGATATAGGTCGAGTTAAGGGCATAGATTTGGTTTGTCCGTTAAGGCGGATTTGGTGGCGGTCCGTTGTCACTGGCCAGGAATCTGCATTGTTTGGTCGGAAATGGTACCTCGTTTCCATTGGCGTGTTGCGGTGCGTTTCTCGGCGCTGGAGAAAGCACGCAAGAAGGTTAGTTCGGCAGGGTCTCTTTTTGTTAGGGCCATAGGTCAAGTGGCGATCAGGCATCCTCTACTGGTGCTAAGGAACAAGCGGTTTTACATGGAGGATGGGGTTCATCTTTCTCCGGAAAGGGTGCAATTTTTCCTGGAGGATATTTTTTGTCTGTTTCGGTAGAGCTATTTAGTTGTTCTTAGTTGGGTTACGGTTGCGGATGGCGGTGGCGGTTTGGTAAACCTTGGTGGCGGGAAGTCGCTACCAACCAGCTGTCACACAGGCATAAGTGGTCATTGTGGGGCTCCCTCTTTAGAAGGACGGCAGGTGTGTCCTTTTCTTGCGGTTGGACATTTAGACGTTCCCCTGCGGGAACCGAACGTTTGCCAGAGAAAGAGGGGTAAGGCCAGCACAATGCGGGTTATGCGGGAAGGAGGCGGGGTATGTGTACTCCCCTCCTTGGTTTGGTGGTTTTCATCTAGGTGACTGGTGCTGGTGTGTGGCAGCGACTTTCTGTTTGCCATCCTCCAAACTAAATTTAAGTCTATATCAAAATCAATTCTAATTCGATCACAATTATAGTTTAAAGAGTTGGTCAGCGGTTAATAAACATCGTCTGACCTTTAACTCCAGCTACTGTGTCCGTGTCTTTATTTCAGTGTGTGGTGTGGTTTAATTTAGTGATAAGCTAGCTTAAAGAAAAGGTTTATGTAATCACAATAAAGTTATGAGCGCCTTAGATAAGCTGAAGGCTGCATAAGCCTGAGGCCATATAAGAGATCCACTTTTTGTGATTGGTTGTTAAATGACTAAGCAGTTGCTAGGCAGATCAGTTTTCCCTGTTGGTTTTTTCCTATTGGATTGGAAGGTTGTGCATCAAGCTTAATAGGAGGGTCTTAGGATAGTATATAGGTGGGGGCCATTTTCCTAGACTTCCTCTTGCCATGCATTTTATGCCCGCCCGCCCTCCCGGATTTCAGCTACGGTTTGTTGATTTTTATAGTTGGCTATTTGAAAGCCAGATTGGCGGGAAGTCGCTACCAACCAGCTGTCACACAGGCATAAGTGGTCATTGTGGGGCTCCCTCTTTAGAAGGACGGCAGGTGTGTCCTTTTCTTGCGGTTGGACATTTAGACGTTCCCCTGCGGGAACCGAACGTTTGCCAGAGAAAGAGGGGTAAGGCCAGCACAATGCGGGTTATGCGGGAAGGAGGCGGGGTATGTGTACTCCCCTCCTTGGTTTGGTGGTTTTCATCTAGGTGACTGGTGCTGGTGTGTGGCAGCGACTTTCTGTTTGCCATCCTCCAAACTAAATTTAAGTCTATATCAAAATCAATTCTAATTCGATCACAATTATAGTTTAAAGAGTTGGTCAGCGGTTAATAAACATCGTCTGACCTTTAACTCCAGCTACTGTGTCCGTGTCTTTATTTCAGTGTGTGGTGTGGTTTAATTTAGTAATAAGCTAGCTTAAAGAAAAGGTTTATGTAATCACAATAAAGTTATGAGTAGAGATGAGCGGGTTCGGTTTCTCTGAATCCGAACCCGCCAGAACTTCATGTTTTTTTTCACGGGTCCGAGCGACTCGGATCTTCCCGCCTTGCTCGGTTAACCCGAGCGCGCCCGAACGTCATCATGACGCTGTCGGATTCTCGCGAGACTCGGATTCTATATAAGGAGCCGCGCGTCGCCGCCATTTTCACACGTGCATTGAGATTGATAGGGAGAGGACGTGGCTGGCGTCCTCTCCATTTAGATTATAAGAGACTGAGAGAGATTTACTGGAGCTGACTAGGAGGAGTACTGTTACTGTAGAAGTGTAGAGACTGAGTGGAGAGAGTTTACTAGTGAGGACAGTGCAGTTTACTTTATAATCCGTTCTCTGCCTGAAAAAAGCGATACACAGCACACAGTGACTCAGTCACATACCATATCTGTGTGCACTGCTCAGGCTCAGGCCAGTGTGCTGCATCATCTATTATCTATATATAATATTATATATATCTGTCTGACTGCTCAGCTCACACAGCTTATAATTGTGGGGGAGACTGGGGAGCACTACTGCAGTGCCAGTTATAGGTTATAGCAGGAGCCAGGAGTACATAATATATTATATAGTGAGTGACCACCAGACACACAGTGCAGTTTATTTAATATATCCGTTCTCTGCCTGAAAAAAGCGATACACACAGTGACTCAGTCAGTCACATACCATATCTGTGTGCACTGCTCAGGCTCAGGCCAGTGTGCTGCATCATCTATATATATTATATATCTGTCTGACTGCTCAGCTCACACAGCTTATAATTGTGGGGGAGACTGGGGAGCACTACTGCAGTGCCAGTTATAGGTTATAGCAGGAGCCAGGAGTACATAATATTATATTAAAATTAAACAGTGCACACTTTTGCTGCAGGAGTGCCACTGCCAGTGTGACTAGTGACCAGTGACCTGACCACCAGTATATATAATATTAGTAGTATACTATCTCTTTATCAACCAGTCTATATTAGCAGCAGACACAGTACAGTGCGGTAGTTCACGGCTGTGGCTACCTCTGTGTCGGCACTCGGCAGCCCGTCCATAATTGTATATACCACCTAACCGTGGTTTTTTTTTCTTTCTTTATACATACATACTAGTTACGAGTATACTATCTCTTTATCAACCAGTCTATATTAGCAGCAGACACAGTACAGTGCGGTAGTTCACGGCTGTGGCTACCTCTGTGTTGGCACTCGGCAGCCCGTCCATAATTGTATATACCACCTAACCGTGGTTTTTTTTTCTTTCTTTATACATACATACTAGTTACGAGTATACTATCTCTTTATCAACCAGTCTATATATTAGCAGCAGACACAGTACAGTGCGGTAGTTCATGGCTGTGGCTACCTCTGTGTCGGCACTCGGCAGCCCGTCCATAATTGTATATACCACCTAACCGTGGTTTTTTTTTCTTTCTTTATACATACATACTAGTTACGAGTATACTATCTCTTTATCAACCAGTCTATATTAGCAGCAGACACAGTACAGTGCGGTAGTTCACGGCTGTGGCTACCTCTGTGTCGGCACTCGGCAGCCCGTCCATAATTGTATATACCACCTAACCGTGGTTTTTTTTTCTTTCTTTATACATACATACTAGTTACGAGTATACTATCTCTTTATCAACCAGTCTATATATTAGCAGCAGACACAGTACAGTGCGGTAGTTCATGGCTGTGGCTACCTCTGTGTCGGCACTCGGCAGCCCGTCCATAATTGTATATACCACCTAACCGTGGTTTTTTTTTCTTTCTTTATACATACATACTAGTTACGAGTATACTATCTCTTTATCAACCAGTCTATATATTAGCAGCAGACACAGTACAGTGCGGTAGTTCACGGCTGTGGCTACCTCTGTGTCGGCACTCGGCAGCCCGTCCATAATTGTATATACCACCTAACCGTGGTTTTTTTTTCTTTCTTTATACATACATACTAGTTACGAGTATACTATCTCTTTATCAACCAGTCTATATATTAGCAGCAGACACAGTACAGTGCGGTAGTTCACGGCTGTGGCTACCTCTGTGTCGGCACTCGGCAGCCCGTCCATAATTGTATATACCACCTAACCGTGTTTTTTTTTTCTTTCTTTATACATACATACTAGTTACGAGTATACTATCTCTTTATCAACCAGTCTATATATTAGCAGCAGACACAGTACAGTGCGGTAGTTCACGGCTGTGGCTACCTCTGTGTCGGCACTCGGCAGCCCGTCCATAATTGTATATACCACCTAACCGTGGTTTTTTTTTCTTTCTTTATACATACATACTAGTTACGAGTATACTATCTCTTTATCAACCAGTCTATATATTAGCAGCAGACACAGTACAGTGCGGTAGTTCACGGCTGTGGCTACCTCTGTGTCGGCACTCGGCAGCCCGTCCATAATTGTATATACCACCTAACCGTGGTTTTTTTTTCTTTCTTTATACATACATACTAGTTACGAGTATACTATCTCTTTATCAACCAGTCTATATATTATCAGCAGACACAGTACAGTGCGGTAGTTCACGGCTGTGGCTACCTCTGTGTCGGCACTCGGCAGCCCGTCCATAATTGTATATACCACCTAACCGTGGTTTTTTTTTCTTTCTTTATACATACATACTAGTTACGAGTATACTATCTCTTTATCAACCAGTCTATATATTAGCAGCAGACACAGTACAGTGCGGTAGTTCACGGCTGTGGCTACCTCTGTGTCGGCACTCGGCAGCCCGTCCATAATTGTATACTAGTATCCAATCCATCCATCTCCATTGTTTACCTGAGGTGCCTTTTAGTTGTGCCTATTAAAATATGGAGAACAAAAATGTTGAGGTTCCAAAATTAGGGAAAGATCAAGATCCACTTCCACCTCGTGCTGAAGCTGCTGCCACTAGTCATGGCCGAGACGATGAAATGCCAGCAACGTCGTCTGCCAAGGCCGATGCCCAATGTCATAGTACAGAGCATGTCAAATCCAAAACACCAAATATCAGTAAAAAAAGGACTCCAAAACCTAAAATAAAATTGTCGGAGGAGAAGCGTAAACTTGCCAATATGCCATTTACCACACGGAGTGGCAAGGAACGGCTGAGGCCCTGGCCTATGTTCATGGCTAGTGGTTCAGCTTCACATGAGGATGGAAGCACTCAGCCTCTCGCTAGAAAAATGAAAAGACTCAAGCTGGCAAAAGCAGCACAGCAAAGAACTGTGCATTCTTCGAAATCCCAAATCCACAAGGAGAGTCCAATTGTGTCGGTTGCGATGCCTGACCTTCCCAACACTGGACGTGAAGAGCATGCGCCTTCCACCATTTGCACGCCCCCTGCAAGTGCTGGAAGGAGCACCCGCAGTCCAGTTCCTGATAGTCAGATTGAAGATGTCAGTGTTGAAGTACACCAGGATGAGGAGGATATGGGTGTTGCTGGCGCTGGGGAGGAAATTGACCAGGAGGATTCTGATGGTGAGGTGGTTTGTTTAAGTCAGGCACCCGGGGAGACACCTGTTGTCCGTGGGAGGAATATGGCCGTTGACATGCCAGGTGAAAATACCAAAAAAATCAGCTCTTCGGTGTGGTGGTATTTCACCAGAAATGCGGACAACAGGTGTCAAGCCGTGTGTTCCCTTTGTCAAGCTGTAATAAGTAGGGGTAAGGACGTTAACCACCTCGGAACATCCTCCCTTATACGTCACCTGCAGCGCATTCATAATAAGTCAGTGACAAGTTCAAAAACTTTGGGTGACAGCGGAAGCAGTCCACTGACCAGTAAATCCCTTCCTCTTGTAACCAAGCTCACGCAAACCACCCCACCATCTCCCTCAGTGTCAATTTCCTCCTTCCCCAGGAATGCCAATAGTCCTGCAGGCCATGTCACTGGCAATTCTGACGAGTCCTCTCCTGCCTGGGATTCCTCCGATGCATCCTTGCGTGTAACGCCTACTGCTGCTGGCGCTGCTGTTGTTGCCGCTGGGAGTCGATGGTCATCCCAGAGGGGAAGTCGTAAGCCCACTTGTACTACTTCCAGTAAGCAATTGACTGTTCAACAGTCCTTTGCGAGGAAGATGAAATATCACAGCAGTCATCCTACTGCAAAGCGGATAACTGAGTCCTTGACAACTATGTTGGTGTTAGACGTGCGTCCGGTATCCGCCGTTAGTTCACAGGGAACTAGACAATTTATTGAGGCAGTGTGCCCCCGTTACCAAATACCATCTAGGTTCCACTTCTCTAGGCAGGCGATACCGAGAATGTACACGGACGTCAGAAAAAGACTCACCAGTGTCCTAAAAAATGCAGTTGTACCCAATGTCCACTTAACCACGGACATGTGGACAAGTGGAGCAGGGCAGGGTCAGGACTATATGACTGTGACAGCCCACTGGGTAGATGTATGGACTCCCGCCGCAAGAACAGCAGCGGCGGCACCAGTAGCAGCATCTCGCAAACGCCAACTCTTTCCTAGGCAGGCTACGCTTTGTATCACCGCTTTCCAGAATACGCACACAGCTGAAAACCTCTTACGGCAACTGAGGAAGATCATCGCGGAATGGCTTACCCCAATTGGACTCTCCTGTGGATTTGTGGCATCGGACAACGCCAGCAATATTGTGTATGCATTAAATATGGGCAAATTCCAGCACGTCCCATGTTTTGCACATACCTTGAATTTGGTGGTGCAGAATTTTTTAAAAAACGACAGGGGCGTGCAAGAGATGCTGTCGGTGGCCAGAAAAATTGCGGGACACTTTCGGCGTACAGGCACCACGTACAGAAGACTGGAGCACCACCAAAAACTACTGAACCTGCCCTGCCATCATCTGAAGCAAGAAGTGGTAACGAGGTGGAATTCAACCCTCTATATGCTTCAGAGGTTGGAGGAGCAGCAAAAGGCCATTCAAGCCTATACAATTGAGCACGATATAGGAGGTGGAATGCACCTGTCTCAAGTGCAGTGGAGAATGATTTCAACGTTGTGCAAGGTTCTGATGCCCTTTGAACTTGCCACACGTGAAGTCAGTTCAGACACTGCCAGCCTGAGTCAGGTCATTCCCCTCATCAGGCTTTTGCAGAAGAAGCTGGAGGCATTGAAGAAGGAGCTAAAAGGGAGCGATTCCGCTAGGCATGTGGGACTTGTGGATGCAGCCCTTAATTCGCTTAACAAGGATTCACGGGTGGTCAATCTGTTGAAATCAGAGCACTACATTTTGGCCACCGTGCTCGATCCTAGATTTAAAGCCTACCTTGGATCTCTCTTTCCGGCAGACACAGGTCTGCTGGGGTTGAAAGACCTGCTGGTGACAAAATTGTCAAGTCAAGCGGAACGCGACCTGTCAACATCTCCTCCTTCACATTCTCCCGCAACTGGGGGTGCGAGGAAAAGGCTCAGAATTCCGAGCCCACCCGCTGGCGGTGATGCAGGGCAGTCTGGAGCGACTGCTGATGCTGACATCTGGTCCGGACTGAAGGACCTGACAACGATTACGGACATGTCGTCTACTGTCACTGCATATGATTCTCTCAACATTGATAGAATGGTGGAGGATTATATGAGTGACCGCATCCAAGTAGGCACGTCACACAGTCCGTACTTATACTGGCAGGAAAAAGAGGCAATTTGGAGGCCCTTGCACAAACTGGCTTTATTCTACCTAAGTTGCCCTCCCACAAGTGTGTACTCCGAAAGAGTGTTTAGTGCCGCCGCTCACCTTGTCAGCAATCGGCGTACGAGGTTACATCCAGAAAATGTGGAGAAGATGATGTTCATTAAAATGAATTATAATCAATTCCTCCGCGGAGACATTGACCAGCAGCAATTGCCTCCACAAAGTACACAGGGAGCTGAGATGGTGGATTCCAGTGGGGACGAATTAATAATCTGTGAGGAGGGGGATGTACACGGTGATATATCGGAGGGTGAAGATGAGGTGGACATCTTGCCTCTGTAGAGCCAGTTTGTGCAAGGAGAGATTAATTGCTTCTTTTTTGGGGGGGGTCCAAACCAACCCGTCATATCAGTCACAGTCGTGTGGCAGACCCTGTCACTGAAATGATGGGTTGGTTAAAGTGTGCATGTCCTGTTTTGTTTATACAACATAAGGGTGGGTGGGAGGGCCCAAGGACAATTCCATCTTGCACCTCTTTTTTCTTTTCTTTTTCTTTGCATCATGTGCTGATTGGGGAGGGTTTTTTGGAAGGGACATCCTGCGTGACACTGCAGTGCCACTCCTAGATGGGCCCGGTGTTTGTGTCGGCCACTAGGGTCGCTAATCTTACTCACACAGCTACCTCATTGCGCCTCTTTTTTTCTTTGCGTCATGTGCTGTTTGGGGAGGGTTTTTTGGAAGGGACATCCTGCGTGACACTGCAGTGCCACTCCTAGATGGGCCCGGTGTTTGTGTCGGCCACTAGGGTCGCTAATCTTACTCACACAGCTACCTCATTGCGCCTCTTTTTTTCTTTGCGTCATGTGCTGTTTGGGGAGGGTTTTTTGGAAGGGCCATCCTGCGTGACACTGCAGTGCCACTCCTAGATGGGCCCGGTGTTTGTGTCGGCCACTAGGGTCGCTAATCTTACTCACACAGCTACCTCATTGCGCCTCTTTTTTTCTTTGTGTCATGTGCTGTTTGGGGAGGGTTTTTTGGAAGGGACATCCTGCGTGACACTGCAGTGCCACTCCTAGATGGGCCCGGTGTTTGTGTCGGCCACTAGGGTCGCTTATCTTACTCACACAGCGACCTCGGTGCAAATTTTAGGACTAAAAATAATATTGTGAGGTGTGAGGTATTCAGAATAGACTGAAAATGAGTGTAAATTATGGTTTTTGAGGTTAATAATACTTTGGGATCAAAATGACCCCCAAATTCTATGATTTAAGCTGTTTTTTAGTGTTTTTTGAAAAAAACACCCGAATCCAAAACACACCCGAATCCGACAAAAAAAATTCGGTGAGGTTTTGCCAAAACGCGTTCGAACCCAAAACACGGCCGCGGAACCGAACCCAAAACCAAAACACAAAACCCGAAAAATTTCAGGCGCTCATCTCTAGTTATGAGCGCCTTATGGGTGTTAACTGATCGTTTTCTGGGAGTGTTTGGAAAAAAGCAGGTGTGTATCTGACGTCAATTCCGGGACTTTCGCAGCAGCAATCATCGCACAGAATAAGTAACTACAGGGCTGGTCTTGTTTTTCACAAAATGTTTTTGTACCGCTCGGCTGCACAGGCGTTTGCACTCTTGCAAAGCGAAAATACACTCCCCGTGGGCAGCGACTATGCATTTGCATGGCTACTAAAAGTAGCTAGCGATCAATCAACTCGGAATGAGGGTCTTAGTCATTAGCAAATAAGGTGCACTGTGTGGGGTTACACTTGGTCTCACATCTGCCGATAGGAAGTTTATATGTTGGACATATTTAGTAAAGATTATAGACAGCATGAACTGTACCTGTAAATGGCACAAATGAACTGTCATTTCTCGAAAATAGAGCTAATTTCTTATCATTCAGGTTTTATTTGTTGCAATAGTCTAGTGTCAGTGTATGACTGATATGTTGCAATACAGTGGATCATGTTACATCTGTGTCAGCATACTGTACGTGTCAGCACCAGAACTGTTGGTTCCCTTTGATATACAGAATCTTATGTTCGCCAGTGGTGGTGTCATATAATTTACTGTACTTACAGGTACAATTCAAATGAGTTTTATTGACTGTAGAGTGTAAAGCTGTGTATTGGCAGATGTTATAATTTCATGTAGTAAACAAGTGTTTAGGTATTCCTCATATAAACCCTTTTATGGGCATTTCCCAGGGCCGCCATCAGGGGGGTGCTGGGGGCACAGCTGTCCCAGGCCTGGCCTCTCTGTCAGAGAGGGGAGGGCCCGGGATGCTCTTGTAGCCCCCTGTCTGCCTGCTACCGTCCCTGCCGTTCCGCTGTCCTGCTGCTTTCCTCATCCCTCCAGCAGCTCTGTATTGAAAACGTCCCTCCAAAAATGGCCACAACCACAGAGGAGACAGTTATTCAAGATACTAGAGGAGCCCTCTAGTATCTTTAATAACTGTCTCCTCTGAGGCGGCGGCCATTTTGAGAAGGACGTTTTCAATACAGAGGTACAGGAGGACGGAGGACAGCAGTAGAATGGCAGGGATGGAGGCGGGCGGCCAGGCAGCGCAGCAATGAGGGAGGGGGGTGGGGTGGGTGAGGAAGCCCCATGACAACGAGCAGGTCCTTGTGTGGCCATGATATGGTGACTGTGGGTGCATAATATGGTGACAGGGGGATTACTGTGTGGGGCATTATATGGTGACGGGCATTACTGTGGGGGCTTAATATGGTGTAAGGAGCATAATATGGTGATGCTCCGTGAGTGCATAGAAATTTTATTTTTGATTTTGTTTAAATATATATTTATTATTATGTAACTTTTTTTTTCCGAGAGGGGAGAGGGGGGCCCCTGACTATTTTGTTAGTCCCGGGCCCCACGATTTCTGATGGCAGCCCTGGCATTTCCCTCTCTGACTCCAAATATTACCGGATTACACGCATCCACCGTCTGTACTGGCAACTCAGCAGCTCCATTTATTACACTAGTTTGTTAGTGCTGACGGCTCATTTGTCTTCCTGCGGCTGCATCCTTTAATGTGCAGAGCTGCATAAAATGTTGGCACTTTATAAAGGAGAATAATGACTATCCACTGACTATGAATATAGATATGTTTTTTACCAAGCATCTGATATATAAATACTTTTGGTGCTCACAAGTGAACTCTCTTCCTGTCTGTCTCCCACAACATTTACTACTGGCAGGAGATGTCACAGGGCCTGATTCTGAGATGGGAGTAAAGCTGGGTACACACTGGCCGATATATTGGCCATTCAATCGAACGGCCGATATATTGCAAGCCTATCAGCGTGTGGTTCTTCAGATATATCAGTGCATTTGGCTATGTGCATAGCCAGATTAAGGGGGAGTTGGGACCCATAGCAGGAGCACACTGACATCACTAGCACTCACTCTTGTGCAGCAGTAACACCATGCAGTCAGAATACAAGCAGGACAGTATACATTACAGGCAGGGCCAGTTCCGGGGCTTCTGGCGGCCCGGGCGGCATTAGAGGCGTGGCTTCATACAGGGTGTGTGGTCAGTTACGCCCCCTGTACTGTTGTAGGATGTGCGGTGCGCGATGACGTCATCGCGCACCGCACAGCAAAGGTCCTCTCCACGAAGGTAAACTAGACGCTAAGCGTCTAGTTCCCTTCGTGGAGAGGACCTTTGCTGTGCGGCGCGCGATGACGTCAACGCGCACCGCACATCATTACAGTGAAGGTCCTCTCCAGGAAGGGAAATTAGACGCGTAGCGTCTAGTTTCCCTTCACAGCGGGCAGCCCCTACGCGTCTAGTTACCCTTCACAACGGACAGCGGGCCGCGGCAGCGGGGGGCACCACAGCAGCAGCGGATCTTGCCATGGTGCGGCACCCTCCGGATGGCGCCGGCGCCCTCCGGAAGATGGCGCCGGCGCCCTCCGGAAGGCGGCGCCCCGGGCAAAAGTCCTGCTTGCCCGTGGCAAGATCCGCTACTGATTACAGGCAGAGACAAAGGAGTATCAGGTGTCATGAGCTACTGTACTAATGGAGCTTCCCGACCAGATTAGAGATAGGAGGAGGGAGAGCGCTGTAAGTGACCCAGAGATCCCAGCTTCTCTTCCTCCCTGACTGGGTGTATGGGTCCTCTATAATCTGTTATCTAATGAGAGCATTTGGGTCTAGAGAGACACACACATAAAGAGTCCTCCTGAGTCCTGTACCAGTGTGTAAGTAGTACAGAGGCTGCTGCTATTCTTGCATGTGACAAGATCAATTATAGACTTTATATTTTTATGTGCATTTTAAGGTTGTTTTAGTTGTCTTTGTTCCACTACAAGAAAACTTTATAAAATAGTTGTCTGGCAATTAGATGGAACTATAAACACTACCCATACATTATTAAACAATTAGTTTAAATGTAATATACACCATTGGTTTAAAGTTAATATACACAATCCAGACATCCCAATATGACCCATTCCAGGAGGGACAAAATGCTCTACCTGGACTTCCTTCTTATTTTATGATTGCAATCACCTCTGTTGAAATACCTTTCTTATCAATGAAATAGTTCAACACAGGTGACGCCAATCATATATTAAGAGGGTATATATTTATCTGCATGCAAAAAAATAAAGTATCTGCACCCTTTGCATTGTAACATGGTTTGTCCAGATGCGGTTACTTGCTCGTTTGTAGTCCCTCCTTAGACTCAGGCACATTAAGGGTCATTCAGGTGTGGGTGCACATGAGACCACCAGCATAAAGTACCACTTTTCGGTACTTTGTGCATGCGCAGGACCCGTTCTGAGGCATAGGACGTAAGCCAGCATCAGAGTAACATTGATTGAGAATCTGAAGTTGTTTCAAGGGCGGCTTTTTATTTTAAGGGAATAAATGGACCATAAGTATTCTTGTGCACATTATAAACTTATCACACTACCCATCAATTTTGAATAGGGAAAATAGGCAACTCCAACAAAATTAAAGTTACTTTTTAGTAAAAAGGTATCTGAGGAACAGTACATTAATTCTCAGCAATCCATGGATAAATTACGCAATGAACTCACTTCTTAGCATCACCTGGGAGCTGGCCCTTTAACTTCAAACTTTCGCCAGGTTTCAGCTCCAGATTCAGAATTTCAAATTTCTCCTGTTTGAGTTAAAGATGAAACACATTGTTAATTAATGTCCACCACTTTTATGGGAAAACGTGTAACCACACTTTCCTGTCTTAATTACAATACAGTCACCATCTGCCTGCACTAACATACATTGTTAAACTGCATTGGGGAATGCTAACACGGGACAACTTTAAAATAAGAATTTACTCACCGGTAATTCTATTTCTCGTAGTCCGTAGTGGATGCTGGGTACTCCGTAAGGACCATGGGGTATAGACGGGCTCCGCAGGAGACTGGGCACTCTTAAAAGAAAGATTAGGTACTATATCTGGTGTGCACTGGCTCCTCCCTCTATGCCCCTCCTCCAGACCTCAGTTAGGGAAACTGTGCCCGGAAGAGCTGACATTACTAGGAAAGGATTTGGAATCCAGGGTAAGACTCATACCAGCCACACCAATCACACCGTACAACTCGTGATAACTATACCCAGTTAACAGTATGAACAATAACTGAGCCTCTCTCAACAGATGGCTCATACAATAACCCTTTAGTTAAGCAATAACTATATACATGTATTGCAGAGAGTCCACACTTGGGACGGGCGCCCAGCATCCACTACGGACTACGAGAAATAGAATTACCGGTGAGTAAATTCTTATTTTCTCTGACGTCCTAGTGGATGCTGGGTACTCCGTAAGGACCATGGGGATTATACCAAAGCTCCCAAACGGGCGGGAGAGTGCGGATGACTCTGCAGCACCGAATGAGCAAACTCAAGGTCCTCCTCAGCCAGGGTATCAAACTTGTAGAATTTTGCAAAAGTGTTTGAACCCGACCAAGTAGCAGCTCGGCAATGTTGTAAAGCCGAGACCCCTCGGGCAGCCGCCCAAGAAGAGCCCACCTTCCTCGTGGAATGGGCTTTTACTGATTTAGGATGCGGCAGTCCAGCCGCAGAATGTGCAAGCTGAATGGTGCTACAGATCCAGCGAGCAATAGTCTGCTTTGAAGCAGGAGCACCCAGCTTGTTGGGTGCATGCAGGATAAATAGCGAGTCAGTTTTTCTGACTCTAGCCGTCCTGGAAACATAAAGTTTCAGGGCCCGGACTACGTCCAGCAACTTGGAATCCTCCAAGTCCCTAGTAGCCGCAGGCACCACAATAGGTTGGTTCAAATGAAACGATGATACCACCTTAGGGAGAAATTGGGGACGAGTCCTCCATTCTGCCCTTTCCATATGGAAGATCAGATATGGGCTTTTACATGACAAAGCCGCCAATTCTGACACACGCCTAGTCCAAGCTAAGGCCAAAAGCATGACCACTTTCCACGTGAGATATTTTAGCTCCACGGTCTTAAGTGGCTCAAACCAGTGGGATTTTAGGAATCCAACACACGTTAAGATCCCAAGGTGCCACTGGAGGCATAAAAGGGGCTGAATATGCAGCACCCCTGTAACAACGTCCGAACTTCAGGCAGTGAAGCCAGTTCTTTTTGAGAGAAAAAGGGATAGGGCCAAAATCTTGGCCTTTATGGATCCTAATTTTAGGCCCATAGTCACTCCTGACTGTAGGAAGTGCAGGAATCGACCCCCCTGGAATTCCTCTGTAGGGCCTTCCCGGCCACACACCAAGCAACCTATTTTCGCCATATACAGTGAAAAAGTCTTGCTGTCACGTCTTTCCTAGCCTTTATCAGCGTAGGAATAACTGCATCCGGAATGCCCTTTTCCGCTAGGATCCGGCGTTCAACCGCCATGCCGTCCAACGCAGCCGCGGTAAGTCTTGGATCAGACAGGGTCCCTGTTGCAACATGTCCTGACTGAGAGGCAGAGGCCATGGGTCCTCTGAGAGCATTTCTTGCAGTTCCGGGTACCGAGTCCTTCTTGGCCAATCCGGAGCAAAGAATATTGTTCACACTCCTCCGTTTATTACAATTCTCAGCCCCTGGGTCTGAGAGGAAGAGGAGGGAATATATAGACCGACTGGAACACCCACAGTGTTACTAGTGCAACTACAGCTATCGCCTGAGAGTCCCTTGACCCAGCGTAAAACCTTTTTTATCTTTTTATTGAGGTGGGACGCCATGTAGTCCACCTGAGGCAGTTTCCATCAATTTGCAAAACTGCGTGAAAACTTCCTGATGAAGTCACCACTTTCCCGGGTGGAGGTCGTGTCCACTCCCGGAATGAACACTGCTGATAGTGCGCTTACTTGATTCTCCGCCCAGCGAAGAATTCTGGTGGCTTCTACCCTCGCCACCCTGCTCCTTGTGCCACCCTGGCGGTTTACATGAGCCCCTGCGGTCTGACTGGATCAGAACCGGTTGGTCGCAAAGCAGGAACTCCGCTTGACTTATGGCGTTGTATATGGCCCTTAGTTCCAGGATATTGATGTGAAGGCAAGTCTGTTGGCTTGACCACAAACCTTGGAATTTTCTTCCCTGTGTAACTGCCCCCCACCCTCGGAGGCTTGCATCCGTGGTCACCAGGACCCAGTCCTGAATGCCGAATCTGCGGCCCTCGAGAAGGTGAGCACTCCGCAGCCACCACAGGAGAGACACCCTGGCCCTGGGGGATAGGGTGATTAACCGATGCATCTGAAGATGTGATCCAGACCACTTGTCCAGTAAGTTCCATTGTCCTTGCATGGAACCAGCCGAAGGGGATGGCCTCGTATGATGCCATCATCCTTCCCAGGACTCGAGTGCAGTGATGCACTGACACCTGTTTTGGTTTTCAATGGATTCCTGACCAGTGTCATGAGCTCCTGAGCTCTCTCTATCGGGAGATAAACCCTCTTCTGGTCTGTGTCTAGGATCATGCCTAGGCGAGGCAGATGAGCTGTAGGAACCAACTGCGACTTTGGAATATATAGAATCCAGTCGTGTTGCCATTTCACTTCCAGAGAAGGTGATACGCTGTCCAGCAACTGCTCTCTTGATCTCGCTTTTATGAGGAGATCATCCAAGTATGTGATAATAGTGACACCTTGCTTCTGCAGGAGCACCATCATATCCGCCATTACCTTGGTGAAATTGGTAATGACAATCCCGTACCGCAATTCTGAGGTACGCCTGATGAGGTGGATAAATGGGGACACGAAGGTATGCATCCCTTAGGTCCCGATTAATTTCAGGCATGCAATGACCGCTCTTATCGATTCCATCTTGAACCTGAACCTTTTCAGGTATATGTTCAGGGATTTTAATTCAATATGGGTCTAACCGAACCGTCTGGTTTCGGGATTATAACATGGTCGAATAATAACACCCTCTTGTTGAAGGAGGGGACCCTTGACCACCACCTGTTGAAGATACAATTTCCGAATTGCAGTTAACACTGGCTCCCTCTCTTGGGGGGAAGCCCGCCGGGTCCTCGGTGAGGGGGCATCTTCTCACAGTCCAGCCTGTATCCCTGCAATACAATTTCTATTGCCCAGGGATCTAACCGGGAGTGAACCCACTTGTGGCTGAACTTACGAAGGCGTGTCCCCACCGGGCCTAGCTCCGCCTGTGGAGCCCCAGCGACATGCGGTGGATTTTTGTAGAGGCCGGGGAGGACTTCTGTTCCTGGGGACTAGCTGTGTTGTACAGCTTCTTTCCTCTGCCCCCGGCTCTGACAAGAAAGGACGCACCTCAGACTTTCTTGTTTCTTTATTCGAAAAGCTGCATTTAATAATGTCGTGCTTTCCTAGGCTGTGCAGGAATATAAGGCAAAATATCAGAATTACCAGCTATAACTGTGGAGACCAGGCCCGAGAACCTTTCTCCACACAATCCTCAGCCTTCCATATGCCTCTTAAGTCGGCATCATCTGTCCAATGTATATTCTACAGGACACGTCAAGCAGAAATCGACATAGCTTTTGTCTCTAGGACCCAGTATACTCATGTCCCTTTGGGCATGCTTTATAATTATATATCTATCACTTAAGACAGCATCTTAAAATATTTATATGCATACTAGGGTCTCAATCTCTGCTGATAAGGTACCTGTCCACGCTGCCACAGCGCTATAAACCCATGCCGACACAATCGCCGGTCTGGGTAGTATACTAGAATGTGCACGCTATCTGCAGGATCCCTGAGAATAGCTAGTGCAAACAGGACACCCAAGGGGAAGATTCTCAACACATCCTGGCCCTAGTGGGGAAAGGATACAGCCTGAGAATTCTCTTGTGGGAACTAGCTGCCGTCTCTTGTCTGGAGATTCCCGCTCTTTTTCCTCATGAGAGGAGGGAAATTTACCTCAGCATTCTTCCCCTTAACATGTGTACTCTCGTGTCAGGGACAGATGAGTCATCAGTGATATGCAAATCATCTTTTATTCCAATAATCATATATTGAATATCTTTTAGCCCTCTTGGCTGTAACTTTGCATTATCGTAGTCGACAGTGAAGTTAAACTCCGTGTCGATACTTTGTTATTTTGGATAGTGAAGGACTCTGTGACATAGGGACAGACCAGGGTAGATTTCCTTTCTGTTCCCTAACCTTTTGTGCAATCATTTTACCTCAGCACTTACACATATCCAAACAGGTGTCGGCGTTGTTGACGGAGACACCCTCCCACACACTTATCCGCTCTATCACCTCCTTAGAGGAGCCTTTTACCTCAGACATGTCGACACACGCGTACCGACACACCACACACACAGGGGATGCTCTATTTGAAGACAGTTCCCCCACCAGGCCCTTTGGAGAGACAGAGAGAGAGAGTATGCCAGCACACACCACAGCGCTATATAATACAGGGATGTACACTATACTGAGTGATTTTTCCCCTATAGCAGCTTATATACACAGTTTTGCGCCTACATTTATGTGCCCCCCCTTTCTTTTTTACCCTTTGTGTACCAGGATACTGCAGGGGAGAGCCTGGGGCAGTGCCAGATTAAGGACCACATGGGCCTGGAGCTGAAATTTCTGAAGGGCCTACTGTGTACCGTAGCAGAGGGTTGACCAGCAGCAGTGGGGTTGTGACTAGGGGTAGAGCCCCTTATACACAATACGCCATGTAGAGCCCCTTTTATTCACGTTATGCCAGGTAGAACCCCTTTCTTTTATTCACGTTATGCTAGGTGGAGCCCCTTTTATATACGTGTCGCCAGGTAGAGCCTGTTATACAAACTGCACCAGGTAGCGCCTTATACACATAGCAACAGGTAGCCCATTATACAAATTGCGCTAGCCAGCCGTCACTCACCATTCGGCGCCTGTGGTCCCACGGCTCTATGTTCTTGTCATACTCCCGCGGTGGGGTGCAGGCAGCGTGAAGTGGCCAGGATGGGGGGCGGCCGGCCGGAGCAGGAAGCGGTGAGGGGCACTGTGGTGCAGGCAGCAGACAGGTGCTGATGGCACTGGCAGGGGCCTCAGGCCACAGTGACCCGGGTGCCCGTCCTGCTAGCCCGCACCTAAAACTGCCACTGGCAGGATCCCCTGAGCTGGACGAGCAGCGACCCTCCCAACACTCCAACGTTGCCCCTCCCAGTGCACATAGTGCAGCCGAATGCACATGGACTGAGCGTCCATAGACGTGCAGGTCAATGTGAGCAACCCAGAGTCGCTGCATGCAACCAACCCCACCAACATGCCCATATCACCACACACACAGTCTGTTCCCCCCCCCACTCCCTATACACGCCCAATCTGTTTACCCAGTCCCTACACACACACACACACACACACACACACACACACACACACACACACACACACACACACACACACACACACACACACACACACACACACACCCTGTTCCCCAGTCCCTACACACACACACATATACCCTGTTCCCCACAGCCCTCTCACTTTCCCCCGTTTTCCCCGGTCACTTAGCTATGCCGACAGAGCAGGAGCAGACAGACCAACCAGGAAACATTGGGGGCGTGGCCTAATCACGGACCCGTGACCACGCCCTCTTGGGGGGTGGAGGGGGGGAACCCCTACCATTTAGCAAGCACCACTAGCCGGGACGGCAGAGGGGTCACAGGACTGTCACCTTGCGACCTGGCAGGCAAGTACACCGCTGGCTGCTGCTGTTGTACCCAGTGGAGGGGAGGCGCGGCGCGGCGCCTGTGTGAGATCATGGCGCAGGGGAGAAGCAGAGAAATCTTTCGGCGCAGGGAGGACTTCTGAGGCTGTCTAGTGCTGCTGATGTGCTGTAATAGGAAAAACATTTTTCCTGTTACCAACAGCAGGGGATCCTGTGGGCCTATTTTGATGGGGGGGCCTGGAGCTGCAGCTCCATCCGCCCCATTGTTAATCCGGCCCTGGCCTGGGGAGCTTCCTTCCAGCTGAGCTGTGAAGAGAAAATGGCGCCGGTGTGCTGAGGAAGAAGGCCCGGCCCCCTCAGCGGCGGGCTTCTGTCCTTTTATGTACTTTAATGGCGGGGTTAATGCACATATACAGTTTATCAGACTGTATTATATGCTTTTCGCCAAGTAAGGTAATCTAATTGCTGCCCAGGGCGCCCCCCCCCAGCGCCCTGCACCCATCAGTGACCGGAGTGTGTGGTGTGCTAAGGGAGCAATGGCGCACAGCTGCAGTGCTGTGCGCTACCTTAATGAAGACCGGAGTCTTCAGCCGCCGATTTTCAACTTCTCTTCGTTCTTCTGGCTCTGCAAGGGGGACGGCGGCGCGGCTCCGGGACCGGACGACCGAGGACTGGGCCTGTGTTCGATCCCTCTGGAGCTAATGGTGTCCAGTAGCCTTAGAAGCCCAAGCTAGCTGCAAGCAGGTAGGTTCGCTTCTCTCCCCTCCCACGTAGCAGTGAGTCTGTTGCCAGCAGATCTCACTGAAAATAAAAAAACTAACAAATACTTTCTTTTCTAGGAAGCTCAGGAGAGCCCCTAGGGTGCATCCAGCTCTGGCCGGGCACAGATACTAACTGAGGTCTGGAGGAGGGGCATAGAGGGAGGAGCCAGTGCACACCTGATATAGTACCTAATCTTTCTTTTAAGAGTGCCCAGTCTCCTGCGGAGCCCGTCTATACCCCATGGTACTTACGGAGTACCCAGCATCCACTAGGACGTCAGAGAAAGAAGGTTACTGCAGCTGTCCATCCAGGATACTGTGCAATTTGATTGTATGCCTTTCACCAAATAGCCCTAATCTGCTATATGTATGGGCAAATGCATAGGGGGTTTCCAGGAAACCACACCCTCTCTGGCCAGCGACTCGTATCATGACCACAATGTCAGTTGTATATGACTTTTATAGAGCTACAGCCACAACATACGGTATATGGGACAGAAAGGAGCTGCTGCCCATACATAAACATTAGATTTTTTTAAACTCCCTGTAGACTGTCTGCTTATAATGTAGACCATCTATAAGGTTAATTATTCATACTGTATTACATACTCTATCCAGTGTATAAGGAGACCAATGTGTACATACCCCCATAATCAATGACTTGCTCCAATTCTCTACATAGCATAGGACTTATGCCCACATCCAGAAAAACTTGGGCTGGCCCTACTGCCGCATCTAACAGCTTACTGTCATCGCTGGCCCTGTATACAGATGTAGCCACGTTCATCTTTGCTGCGATGTGACATGCTGCATCATGGCATGCTGCATGGTGTGCCGCGGGCCGCAGCGTACCATGCATCATGCCGCAATGCAGCAAAGATGAACATGGCTACATCTGTATATCTTGAGGTGTTACATAGTGTATACTATACTTTGTATGAGACAGGATATATCTTGTTAAGTACTAATTGTGCCCCTGGCCCCCTATGGGCTGGTCTGGCATTGATAAATCCCCCTATAGAAATCCAGTGTTTCCCGGTGAAAAGTGTGCCACAAATAACCACATACTGTTGTTCTGATTTTCCAACATCTGATTGTGGTTCCATAGTAAAGCAGGAAAACCTGGCTGCCTTCACATTGGTGTTGTGTTCACTCATAATTAACCTATGGGAATTATTGCACTGTAGTCATCAGTAGCATTCAGATCTCTTGCCATGTATACCCAATTAAGAATCTAATATCGTTATTCTATTTAGTAACGTAATATCCTCTGAAGATCATGCCGAAACGGCATACAGTATGCATCATGGCATTGTGCCATGCTCAGTTTTTATAGCCCCTGCAATGAAATTAAATAAAACGAATACTGATAAATGCTATGGCCATAAAATAATTATAGGCAAAGGGGAATCACAGATACAGTATAATGCTGGCAACCACCTGTTTTATTGGCAAGATAAAGTAAGGGATTAATTTATGGGTGAGGCAGGTGCAGGAAGCAGAGGGCAAACAGCACAGGAAACTTGGCTAAAGGGACAAAATGTGAAATGTTAGCCTGAGTGTAGCCATTACAAGGGACCCATGCACAAACTATGAGTTGTTAATGCAGTGTACACTGGCCCTCATTCCGAGTTGATCGCTCGGTATTTTTCATCGCATCGCAATGAAAATCCGCTTAGTACGCATGCGCAATGTTCGCACTGCGACTGCGCCAAGTAACTTTGCTATGTAAAAAGTAATTTTACTCACGGCTTTTTCATCGCTCCGGCGATCGTAATGTGATTGACAGGAAATGGGTGTTACTGGGCGGAAACACGGCGTTTCAGGGGCGTGTGGCTGAAAACGCTACCGTTTCCGGAAAAAACGCAGGAGTGGCCGGAGAAACGGTGGGAGTGCCTGGGCGAACGCTGGGTGTGTTTGTGACGTCAACCAGGAACGACAAGCACTGAACTGATCGCACAGGCAGAGTAAGTCTGAAGCTACTCTGAAACTGCTAAGTAGTTAGTAATCGCAATATTGCGAATACATCGGTCGCAATTTTAAGAAGCTAAGATTCACTCCCAGTAGGCGGCGGCTTAGCGTGTGTAACTCTGCTAAATTCGCCTTGCGACCGATCAACTCGGAATGAGGGCCACTGTTCCTAGGAGTTGGTTTACTAAAATCAATGATGAAACTAACAGAAACTCTTGATTGTATCCCAGAAAGTTAGACGTTAAGATAAGCAGATATATTCTTAACTGACTTTTCTGCTTAGTTATACACACAATAAATATAGAAACATAGAATTTGACGGCAGATAAGAACCACTTGGCCCATCTAGACTGCCCCTTTTTTTTTTTTTTATATCAAACCTCATTTGATCCTTATTTCTTTGCAAGGATATCCTTATATGTATCCCATGCATGTTTAAATTGCTCTACTGTCTTAGCCTCTACTACCTCTGATGGGAGGCTATTCCACTTGTGACTTTTTGTGAAGTAATTTTTCCTCAAATTTCCCCTGAACCTACCTCCCTCCAGTCTCAGTGCATGTCCTGATGTTCTAATACTTCTCTTCATTTGAAGAATGTTTCCCTCCTGGACTTTGTTAATGCCCTTGATAGAATTGAAAGTTTTTATCATGTCCCCCCTTTCCCTTCTCTGCTCCAAACTATACATATTGATATTTTTTTATTCTTTCTAGGTATGTTTTGTGATGTAAGCCATGCACCATTTTAGTTGCCCTTCTTTGTACAGTCTCTAATGTATTAATATCCTTTTGAAGATATGGCCTCCAGAATTGAACACAGCATTCTAGATAACCTATACAGTGCATTATTACTTCTTTCTGCTGCTGATTCCTCTCCCAATGTAGCCAAGCATCTAACTAGCCTTCTTCATTGCTTTGTTACATTGCTTACCTGCCTTTAAGTCACCTGAAATAGAGACTCGTAGATCCCTTTCCTCCTCAGTAGTTTCCACTAGTATAGTGCCATTAATATTATATTTAGCCTTTGGATTTTTGAGACCCAAGTGCATGATTTTGCATTTTTTTGGCTTTGAACTGTAATTGCCACACTCTTGACCATGCCTCTAGTCTACCTTGACCATTCCTCTAGTTCCTCAACAGTCACCTACTGTAAGGTAATATTAGTAATATCACCTTATAGTAGGTGACTGTTGAGGAACCTATGTATTATGTGTATGTGGATTTCCTACTAGGCATATACCTAGGGACACCACTTGTTCAGAGAGGCACTGCAGGCTCACCCGCTGCCCATGCCCTATGCATCTGAGCGGCAGGCCCTTTATTTTTTTTTACAGGAGAGGAGAGGGAGCATTAAGTGTGAGTTGGGGAGCTGAGCTACACAGGCCCAGAGGGCTGCCATCATAGAGAAAGAGAGAGGGAGCTGCTAAAGATAACCGGCTGCTTGTGAGGTGTGTGTGTGTATGTGCAGTGTTTGTATGTGTGCAGCGTTCGTATCATACTTCCCTACTCTCCCAAGTAGGCAAGTATGATAATACTATCAAGCCCAAGTATAGCCCCTGCAATGAAATTAAATAAAAATAATACTGATAAATGCTAGGGATGAGCGGGTTCGGTTCCTCGGAATCCGAACCCGCCCGAACTTCAGTTTTTTTTACACGGGGCCGAGCGACTCGGATCTTCCCGCCTTGCTCGGTTAACCCGAGCGCGCCCGAACGTCATCATCCCGCTGTCGGATTCTCGCGAGGCTCGGATTCTATCGCGAGACTCGGATTCTATATAAGGAGCCGCGCGTCGCCGCCATTTTCACACGTGCATTGAGATTCATAGGGAGAGGACGTGGCTGGCATCCTCTCCGTTTATAGAGAAGAGAGTGAGACAGTAGAGAGAGACACAGTAGTAATTTTGGGGAGCATTAGGAGGAGTACTAGTAGTTACTTGCTGAAGTGATAGATAGTGTGACTGTATTATCTGACTTGTGGGGGAGACACTGACAGTGGGGAGCAGTTAGAGTCTGAGAGCAGGACTCAGGAGTACATATAACGTACAGTGCACACTTTTGCTGCCAGAGTGCCACACTGCCATTGTGACCACACTGACCACCAGTATAATATATATTGTGATTGTCTGCTTAGGAGTACTACTTGCAAGTTGCTGATAGTGTGACCAGTGACCTGACCATCAGTTTAATAATCACCACCAGTGAGTTTAATATATATATATATATATAATTGTATATAATATATATATAATATTGTATACCACCTACCCGTGGTTTTTTTTTTTCTTTCTTCTTTATACATACTACTATAGTAGCTTACTGTAGCAGTCTGCGGTGCTGCTGAGCTGACAGTGTCCAGCAGGTCCGTCATCAGTCATTACATAATAAATATATATACCTGTCCGGCTGCAGTACTAGTGATATTATATATATATATATTGATTTCATCTCATTATCATCCAGTCTATATTAGCAGCAGACACAGTACGGTAGTCCACGGCTGTAGCTACCTCTGTGTCGGCAGTCGCTCGTCCATCCATAATTGTATACCACCTACCCGTGGTTTTTTTTTTCCTTTCTTCTTTATACATACTACTATAGTAGCTTACTGTAGCAGTCTGCGGTGCTGCTGAGCTGACAGTGTCCAGCAGGTCCGTCATCAGTCATTACATAATAAATATATCTACCTGTCCGGCTGCAGTACTAGTGATATTATATATATATATATTGATTTCATCTCATTATCATCCAGTCTATATTAGCAGCAGACACAGTACGGTAGTCCACGGCTGTAGCTACCTCTGTGTCGGCAGTCGCTCGTCCATCCATAATTGTATACCACCTACCCATGGTTTTTTTTTTCTTTCTTCTTTATACATACTACTATAGTAGCTTACTGTAGCAGTCTGCGGTGCTGCTGAGCTGACAGTGTCCAGCAGGTCCGTCATCAGTCATTACATAATAAATATATATACCTGTCCGGCTGCAGTACTAGTGTGATATAATATATATTGATTTCATCTCATTATCATCCAGTCTATATTAGCAGCAGACACAGTACGGTAGTCCACGGCTGTAGCTACCTCTGTGTCGGCAGTCGCTCGTCCATCCATAATTGTATACCACCTACCCGTGGTTTTTTTTTTTCTTTCTTCTTTATACATACTACTATAGTAGCTTACTGTAGCAGTCTGCGGTGCTGCTGAGCTGACAGTGTCCAGCAGGTCCGTCATCAGTCATTACATAATAAATATATCTACCTGTCCGGCTGCAGTACTAGTGTGATATAATATATATTGATTTCATCTCATTATCATCCAGTCTATATTAGCAGCAGACACAGTACGGTAGTCCACGGCTGTAGCTACCTCTGTGTCGGCAGTCGCTCGTCCATCCATAATTGTATACCACCTACCCGTGGTTTTTTTTTTTCTTTCTTCTTTATACATACTACTATAGTAGCTTACTGTAGCAGTCTGCGGTGCTGCTGAGCTGACAGTGTCCAGCAGGTCCGTCATCAGTCATTACATAATAAATATATCTACCTGTCCGGCTGCAGTACTAGTGTGATATAATATATATTGATTTCATCTCATTATCATCCAGTCTATATTAGCAGCAGACACAGTACGGTAGTCCACGGCTGTAGCTACCTCTGTGTCGGCAGTCGCTCGTCCATCCATAATTGTATACCACCTACCCGTGGTTTTTTTTTTTCTTTCTTCTTTATACATACTACTATAGTAGCTTACTGTAGCAGTCTGCGGTGCTGCTGAGCTGACAGTGTCCAGCAGGTCCGTCATCAGTCATTACATAATAAATATATCTACCTGTCCGGCTGCAGTACTAGTGATATTATATATATATATATTGATTTCATCTCATTATCATCCAGTCTATATTAGCAGCAGACACAGTACGGTAGTCCATGGCTGTAGCTACCTCTGTGTCTTTTAGTTGTGCCTATTAAAATATGGAGAACAAAAATGTTGAGGTTCCAAAATTAGGGAAAGATCAAGATCCACTTCCACCTCGTGCTGAAGCTGCTGCCACTAGTCATGGCCGAGACGATGAAATGCCAGCAACGTCGTCTGCCAAGGCCGATGCCCAATGTCATAGTACAGAGCATGTAAAATCCAAAACACCAAATATCAGTAAAAAAAGGACTCCAAAATCTAAAATAAAATTGTCGGAGGAGAAGCGTAAACTTGCCAATATGCCATTTACCACATGGAGTGGCAAGGAACGGCTGAGGCCCTGGCCTATGTTCATGGCTAATGGTTCAGCTTCACATGAGGATGGAAGCACTCAGCCTCTCGCTAGAAAACTGAAAAGACTCAAGCTGGCAAAAGCACCGCAAAGAACTGTGCGTTCTTCGAAATCCCAAATCCACAAGGAGAGTCCAATTGTGTCGGTTGCGATGCCTGACCTTCCCAACACTGGACGTGAAGAGCATGCGCCTTCCACCATTTGCACGCCCCCTGCAAGTGCTGGAAGGAGCACCCGCAGTCCAGTTCCTGATAGTCAGATTGAAGATGTCAGTGTTGAAGTACACCAGGATGAGGAGGATATGGGTGTTGCTGGCGCTGGGGAGGAAATTGACAAGGAGGATTCTGATGGTGAGGTGGTTTGTTTAAGTCAGGCACCCGGGGAGACACCTGTTGTCCGTGGGAGGAATAGGGCCGTTGACATGCCTGGTGAAAATACCAAAAAAATCAGCTCTTCGGTGTGGAAGTATTTCACCAGAAATGCGGACAACATTTGTCAAGCCGTGTGTTGCCTTTGTCAAGCTGTAATAAGTAGGGGTAAGGACGTTAACCACCTCGGAACATCCTCCCTTATACGTCACCTGCAGCGCATTCATAATAAGTCAGTGACAAGTTCAAAAACTTTGGGCGACAGCGGAAGCAGTCCACTGACCAGTAAATCCCTTCCTCTTGTAACCAAGCTCACGCAAACCACCCCACCAACTCCCTCAGTGTCAATTTCCTCCTTCCCCAGGAATGCCAATAGTCCTGCAGGCCATGTCACTGGCAATTCTGACGAGTCCTCTCCTGCCTGGGATTCCTCCGATGCATCCTTGCGTGTAACGCCTACTGCTGCTGGCGCTGCTGTTGTTGCTGCTGGGAGTCGATGGTCATCCCAGAGGGGAAGTCGTAAGCCCACTTTTACTACTTCCACCAAGCAATTGACTGTCCAACAGTTCTTTGCGAGGAAGATGAAATATCACAGCAGTCATCCTGTTGCAAAGCGGATAACTGAGGCCTTGACAACTGTGTTGGTGTTAGACGTGCGTCCGGTATCCGCCGTTAGTTCACAGGGAACTAGACAATTTCTTGAGGTAGTGTGCCCCCGTTACCAAATACCATCTAGGTTCCACTTCTCTAGGCAGGCGATACCGAGAATGTACACGGACGTCAGAAAAAGACTCACCAGTGTCCTAAAAAATGCAGTTGTACCCAATGTCCACTTAACCACGGACATGTGGACAAGTCGAGCAGGGCAGGGTCAGGACTATATGACTGTGACAGCCCACTGGGTAGATGTATGGACTCCCGCCGCAAGAACAGCAGCGGCGGCACCAGTAGCAGCATCTCGCAAACGCCAACTCTTTCCTAGGCAGGCTACGCTTTGTATCACCGGTTTCCAGAATACGCACACAGCTGAAAACCTCTTACGGCAACTGAGGAAGATCATCGCGGAATGGCTTACCCCAATTGGACTCTCCTGTGGATTTGTGGCATCGGACAACGCCAGCAATATTGTGTGTGCATTAAATATGGGCAAATTCCAGCACGTCCCATGTTTTGCACATACCTTGAATTTGGTGGTGCAGAATTTTTTAAAAAACGACAGGGGCGTGCAAGAGATGCTGTCGGTGGCCAGAAGAATTGCGGGACACTTTCGGCGTACAGGCACCACGTACAGAAGACTGGAGCACCACCAAAAACGCCTGAACCTGCCCTGCCATCATCTGAAGCAAGAAGTGGTAACGAGGTGGAATTCAACCCTCTATATGCTTCAGAGGTTGGAGGAGCAGCAAAAGGCCATTCAAGCCTATACAATTGAGCACGATATAGGAGGTGGAATGTACCTGTCTCAAGCGCAGTGGAGAATGATTTCAACGTTGTGCAAGGTTCTGCAACCTTTTGAACTTGCCACACGTGAAGTCAGTTCAGACACTGCCAGCCTGAGTCAGGTCATTCCCCTCATCAGGCTTTTGCAGAAGAAGCTGGAGGCATTGAAGGAGGAGCTAAAAGGGAGCGATTCCGCTAGGCATGTGGGACTTATGGATGGAGCCCTTAATTCGCTTAACAAGGATTCACGGGTGGTCAATCTGTTGAAATCAGAGCACTACATTTTGGCCACCGTGCTCGATCCTAGATTTAAAACCTACCTTGGATCTCTCTTTCCGGCAGACACAAGTCTGCTGGGGTTCAAAGACCTGCTGGTGACAAAATTGCCAAGTCAAGCGGAACGCGACCTGTCAACATCTCCTCCTTCACATTCTCCCGCAACTGGGGGTGCGAGGAAAAGGCTCAGAATTCCGAGCCCACCCGCTGGCGGTGATGCAGGGCAGTCTGGAGCGACTGCTGATGCTGACATCTGGTTCGGACTGAAGGACCTGACAACGATTACGGACATGTCGTCTACTGTCACTGCATATGATTCTCTCACCATTGAAAGAATGGTGGAGGATTATATGAGTGACCGCATCCAAGTAGGCACGTCAGACAGTCCGTACTTATACTGGCAGGAAAAAGAGGCAATTTGGAGGCCCTTGCACAAACTGGCTTTATTCTACCTAAGTTGCCCTCCCACAAGTGTGTACTCCGAAAGAGTGTTTAGTGCCGCCGCTCACCTTGTCAGCAATCTGCGTACGAGGTTACTTCCAGAAAATGTGGAGAAGATGATGTTCATTAAAATGAATTATAATCAATTCCTCCGTGGAGACATTGACCAGCAGCAATTGCCTCCACAAAGTACACAGGGAGCTGAGATGGTGGATTCCAGTGGGGACGAATTGATAATCTGTGAGGAGCGGGATGTACACGGTGATATATCGGAGGATGATGATGAGGTGGACATCTTGCCTCTGTAGAGCCAGTTTGTGCAAGGAGAGATTAATTGCTTCTTTTTCGGTGGGGGTCCAAACCAACCCGTCATTTCAGTCACAGTCGTGTGGCAGACCCTGTCACTGAAATGATGGGTTGGTTAAAGTGTGCATGTCCTGTTTATACAACATAAGGGTGGGTGGGAGGGCCCAAGGACAATTCCATCTTGCACCTCTTTTTTCTTTCATTTTTATTTGCGTCATGTGCTGTTTGGGGAGTGTTTTTTGGAAGGGCCATCCTGCGTGACACTGCAGTGCCACTCCTAGATGGGCCAGGTGTTTGTGTCGGCCACTAGGGTCGCTTATCTTACTCACACAGCTACCTCATTGCGCCTCTTTTTTTCTTCTTTGCGTCATGTGCTGTTTGGGGAGTGTTTTTTGGAAGGGCCATCCTGCGTGACACTGCAGTGCCACTCCTAGATGGGCCAGGTGTTTGTGTCGGCCACTAGGGTCGCTTATCTTACTCACACAGCTACCTCATTGCGCCTCTTTTTTTCTTCTTTGCGTCATGTGCTGTTTGGGGAGTGTTTTTTGGAAGGGCCATCCTGCGTGACACTGCAGTGCCACTCCTAGATGGGCCAGGTGTTTGTGTCGGCCACTAGGGTCGCTTAGCTTACTCACACAGCTACCTCATTGCGCCTCTTTTTTTCTTCTTTGTGTCATGTGCTGTTTGGGGAGTGTTTTTTGGAAGGGCCATCCTGCGTGACACTGCAGTGCCACTCCTAGATGGGCCAGGTGTTTGTGTCGGCCACTAGGGTCGCTTATCTTACTCACACAGCTACCTCATTGGGCCTCTTTTTTTCTTCTTTGCGTCATGTGCTGTTTGGGGAGTGTTTTTTGGAAGGGCCATCCTGCGTGACACTGCAGTGCCACTCCTAGATGGGCCAGGTGTTTGTGTCGGCCACTAGGGTCGCTTATCTTACTCACACAGCTACCTCATTGCGCCTCTTTTTTTCTTCTTTGCGTCATGTGCTGTTTGGGGAGTGTTTTTTGGAAGGGCCATCCTGCGTGACACTGCAGTGCCACTCCTAGATGGGCCAGGTGTTTGTGTCGGCCACTAGGGTCGCTTAGCTTACTCACACAGCTACCTCATTGCGCCTCTTTTTTTCTTCTTTGCGTCATGTGCTGTTTGGGGAGTGTTTTTTGGAAGGGCCATCCTGCGTGACACTGCAGTGCCACTCCTAGATGGGCCAGGTGTTTGTGTCGGCCACTAGGGTCGCTTAGCTTACTCACACAGCTACCTCATTGCGCCTCTTTTTTTCTTTGCGTCATGTGCTGTTTGGGGAGTGTTTTTTGGAAGGGCCATCCTGCGTGACACTGCAGTGCCACTCCTAGATGGGCCCGGTGTTTGTGTCGGCCACTAGGGTCGCTAATCTTACTCACACAGCTACCTCATTGCGCCTCTTTTTTTCTTTGTGTCATGTGCTGTTTGGGGAGGGTTTTTTGGAAGGGACATCCTGCGTGACACTGCAGTGCCACTCCTAGATGGGCCCGGTGTTTGTGTCGGCCACTAGGGTCGCTTATCTTACTCACACAGCGACCTCGGTGCAAATTTTAGGACTAAAAATAATATTGTGAGGTGTGAGGTATTCAGATATGACTGAAAATGAGTGGAAATTATGGTTTTTTGAGGTTAATAATACTTTGGGATCAAAATGACCCCCAAATTCTATGATTTAAGCTGTTTTTTAGGGTTTTTTGAAAAAAACACCCGAATCCAAAACACACCCGAATCCGACAAAAAAAATTCGGTGAGGTTTTGCCAAAACGCGGTCGAACCCAAAACACGGCCGCGGAACCGAACCCAAAACCAAAACACAAAACCCGAAAAAATTCAAGTGCACATCCCTAATAAATGCTATGGCCATAAAATAATTATAGGGGAATCAAATACAGTATAATGCTGGAAACCACCTGTTTTATTGGCAAGATAAAGCAAGGATTCATTTATGGGTGAGGCAGATACAGGAAGCAGAGGGCAAACAGCACAGGAAACTTGGCTAAAGGGACAGAATGTGAAATGTTAGCCTGAGTGTAGCCATTACAAGGGACCCATGCACAAACTATGAGTTGTTAATGCAGTGTACACTGTTCCTAAGATTTGGTTTACTAAGATCAATGATGAAACTAACAGAAACTCTTGATTGTATCTCAGAAAGTTAGAAGTTAAGATAAGCAGATACTGTATATTCTTAACTGACTTTTCTGCTTAGTTATACACACAATAAATATAGAAACATAGAATTTGACGGCAGATAAGAACCACTTGGCCCATCTAGACTGCCCCTTTTTTTTTTTTACCATATTTTTATATCAAACCTCATTTGATCCTTATTTCTTTGTAAGGATATCCTTATATGTGTCCCATGCATGTTTAAATTGCTCTACTGTCTTAGCCTCTACTACCTCTGATGGGAGGCTATTCCACTTGTAACTTTTTGTGAAGTAATTTTTCCTCAAATTTCCCCTGAACCTACCTCCCTCCAGTCTCAGTGCATTTCCTCATGTTCTAATACTTCTCTTCATTTGAAGAATGTTTCCCTCCTGGACTTTGTTAATGCCCTTGATAGAATTGAAAGTTTTTATCATGTCCCCCCTTTCCCTTCTCTGCTCCAAACTATACATATTAATATTTTTTATGCTTTCTGGGTATGTTTTGTGATGTAAGCCATGCACCATTTTAGTTGCCCTTCTTTGTACAGTCTCTAATGTATTAATATCCTTTTGAAGATATGGCCTCCAGAATTGAACACATTATTCTAGATAACCCATACAGTGCATTATTACTTCTTTCTGCTGCTGATTCCTTTCCCAATGTAGCCAAGCATCTAACTAGCCTTCTTCATTACTTTGTTACATTGCTTACCTGCCTTTAAGTCACCTGAAATAGAGACTCCTAGATCCTTTTCCTCCTGTTATGCACACCAGTGCCAGCAGGAATGTACTGGTGTCTGAACGGTGAGGGATGCAAAACAAATGAACTCACAGACAGACTGGGGAATATGACATTACATACACAGAAGGTGATAGGGTAACAAAATAAACACAAAGAAAACAGAGAAGCCCAAAGGCTAAGAAACTGGGTGTCTCCCTAGTATTAGGAATGCTCAGATGGAAAGAAGCGAGATGTAGTGATTTAATACGTAGAGAACCCAAAATGCTGTTGCTAAGGGCAACAGCAAAACCCTAAAGGGTTACCAACGGGTGTGGCAGTAAACTCCTTGGTCAGAGATGGAATAATAGACACAAGGAGAGTCTCCACAATCCTAGTCCTCACTTGCAGTGCACTGGTTCAGCTTACTGCCACTAAACTGACACCTGAACACCTTGCACAGTGAGAAAGGATTTTGGCAGGCAAGTCTGAGAATACAGCCGCAAACTTGCTAGGTTCACAGAGTAGCAAAAGAACCCCAGCAGGTTAAACGACTGACTCCAGTCTTACTGCTAGGTCTGGATTGGCAGAGTGTAATACCAAATCCCAAGGCCTATTTGCAGTAAGCAACAAACAAATACAAAGTTTACACAGTACTAGCTAGCTTTCAGGAACTGACTAACCAACAAAGATTCAGCAGCATCTGCCTAACCTGAGAAGAGGGTTTATATAGCAGGTGCTGTCCACGCCCCACTCAGACCTCACAGACTGTGAGCACAAAAACCAGCACCGGATCCCCTGCCGTGCACAGAGCCTGTAACCACTGCACAGCAAAATACCCGAACCGGAGTATCAGCTACGCTCAGGTTACTCCGCTAGCACTTGTCTCCCGGTTGCCATGACGACGTGGCAGCACAGAGCAGGAGACCCTAACAGTACCCCCCCTCTGACGAGGGGTCAAAGAACCCCTACCACCGGGTTTATCGGGGAACTGCGAGAAGAAAGAGCGTAACAGTCTGGGGGCATGAAGATCACAACTGCGCACCCACGACCGCTCCTCCGGGCCATACCCCTTCCAGTGCACCAAAAATGACAGCCGACCCCGAACCATCTTGGAGTCAAGAATCCTTTCAACAACAAACTCCCTCTGGCCACGTATCAGAAGAGGGGAAGGTCTTCCACTGGAAGAAGGATTACTAATCGCCCGTTTTAAAAGGGAACAATGAAATGTTTTATTGATACCCAAAGAACGGGGTAGATCTAACTGAAATGCCACCGGATTGATAACCCTAGTGATCTTATAAGGACCGATGAACCGGGGGCCTAACTTATGAGATGGCTGTCTCAACTTCAAATTCTTGGTAGACAACCAGACGAAGTCTCCTAATTTGAAGCTGCAGGGTCTTTTCCGCTTATCAAAAACCCTTTTGGTCACTAATGACACAGACACAAGGGCTTTCTTCACTTTCCTCCAAATACCTCTAAGGACCGAAACCACAGAGGAACCACCAGGCGTGGAGTCCAGGGGGTCAAAAGAATTGGCCTTAGGATGATGCCCATACACACAAAGGAAGGGAGAGATCCCTGTAGCAGAGTGAGCCGCGTTGTTATAGGCAAACTCCGCCATGGACAGATGAGCAACCCAGTCAGTCTGACACTTGGAGACATAACACCTGAGGAACTGCTCCAAGGACTGGTTCACCCTTTCAGTCTGCCCATTAGACTGCGGATGGTAGCCTGACGACAAGCTGACAGAAATCTGGAGATCGGAACAAAATGCCCTCCAGAATTTGGCCACAAACTGGGATCCGCAGTCAGAGACCACATCAAGTGGCAACCCGTGGAGGCGCACAACATGCAGCATAAATAATTCAGACAGGCGTCTGGCCGATGGCAGCCCAACCAATGGAACGAAGTGCGCCATCTTCGAAAACCTGTCAACGACAACCCAGATGGCTGTCATCCCCGAGGATTTGGGCAAGTCCACCACAAAATCCATTGAAATGTGGGTCCATGGCTTAGATGGAATAGAGAGTGGATGTAATGGGCCAACAGGAACCCCTCTAGGAGTCTTATTTCGGGCACAGATGTCACATGCCCGAACCCACTGATCCACATCCCTAGCCACCGAGGGCCACCACACCGCCCTAGATAGCAACTCCCGAGTTCTGGCAATACCCGGGTGACCTGCCGACTTCTTGGCATGGAATTCCAGGAACACTCGCTGTCTTAACCTAGGAGGCACAAACAAAAGACCTACCGGAAGGTCTGGAGGAGCCTGCTCCTGTGCTCTAAGGACTAATGACAAGAGGTCCTGGGTAATGCCCACTTTAATACATGATGGGGACACAATGGGCACTGGCTCCTCGGTGGTCTCCTGGATTGGAGCAAAACTCAGCGAGAGCGCATCAGCCTTGATGTTTTTTGACCCAGGGCGATATGTTATCAAAAAATTAAAGCGAGCAAAAAACAAAGCTCATCGTGCCTGCCTGGCATTGAGGCGCTTCGCTGACTCTAAATATGCCAAATTCTTATGGTCGGTGAGAATTGAGACCACAAACTTAGCCCCCTCAAGCCAGTGTCTCCACTCCTCGAGTGCATCCTTAATAGCCAACAATTCCCGGTTACCCACGTCATAATTCATCTCGGCAGGCGAAAATTTACGGGAAAAGTAAGCACAGGGATGAAGGCGATTATCAGACACCCCCATCTGAGAGAGCACTGCCCCAATACCCATCTCAGAGGCATCCACCTCCACCACAAAAGGACGCTCTGGATCTGGGTGTCGCAGCACCTTGGCCGAGACAAATGCCCTTTTGAGACGGGCAAAAGCCGCTTTGGCCTCACAAGACCAGTGAGCAACATCCGCCCCTTTCTTAGTGAGTGCTACCAAGGGCGCCACTATAGACGAAAATCCAGCGATAAATCGTCTATAAAAATTCGCAAAGCCCAGAAAACGCTGAAGCGCCTTCAAACTAGTGGGCTGCACCCAATCCAGGACTGCCTGTACCTTGGAACCCTCCATTTGGAAACCTTCTGGGGAGATAATATATCCTAGAAATGCGATTTGCTGAACTTCAAATTCGCACTTCTCCAGCTTCGCCCCAAGCCGGTGGTCTCTGAGTTTCTGGAGGACTAAGCGTACATGCTTCCGATGTTCCTCCAGGGAATGGGAGAAGATTAGGATGTCATCTAAGTATACAACTAAGAATCTATCCAAATATTCCCTGAGCACATCGTTCATGAAGTCCTGGAAGACTGCCGGGGCATTACAGAGCCCAAAAGGCATCGCCAAATATTCATAATGCCCTGAGTGGGTATTAAAGGTAGTCTTCCATTCATCCCCCTCTCTTATTCGGATTAGATTGTACGCACCGCGTAGGTCAATCTTAGAAAAAATGGTGGCAGTACGAAGCTGGTCAAACAAGACCGAAATGAGAGGCAGAGGGTATGAGTTTTTAATCGTGATACGGTTCAATTCCCTGAAGTCGATGCAGGGTTGCAACGAACCGTCCTTTTTACCCACGAAGAAGAACCCCGACCCAACTGGAGACTGTGAAGGTCTGATAAATCCCTTAGCCAAGTTCTCCTGAATGTACTCTGCCATAGCCTGAGTCTCAGGACGTGACAGAGAGTACAACCTGCTCTTGGGAAGCTTAGCATTGGGCAACAAATCAATGGCACAGTCATAGGGGCGATGGGGAGGTAGTACCTCCTCAACTCTTTTGGAGAACACGTCCGCAAAATCTGCATAACATCCTGGCAATCCTGGCAAACTTAGCTGCGAAAGCCTGACTGGAAGGCTCAAGCAACTCCTGAAACAATCAGTATCCCAACTAAGAATCTCCCCAGAGACCCAGTCAAATTGAGGATTGTGGGCCCTTTAACCAGGGTAACCCCAACACCAATGAGGCAAAAGTACAGACAGTCACATAAAAGGACAATTTTTCAGAGTGTGTGGCTCCAATAAACAAAGAAATCTGGCTAGTGCAAGAGGTAATTTTACCCTGGGATAATGGTTCCCCGTTTAACCCACAGATCTCAATTTCCGATGCCAAGGGTACTAAGGGAACAGAGTGTTTCAGGGCGAATTGGCGGTCCATAAAAACCCCGTCGGCCCCACTGTCCACAAAGGCCTCAGTCTTGACAGTTTGACCGAGGATCTTCAAGGTCACCGGAATGATAAAAGTCTTCTTGGGAAATTCTGACTTCTGGCCTGACAGGATATTTCCCATCACCCTCAGGCCCTGAAGTTTTCCGGCTTTTCTGGGCATGATACTACCACATGACCTTTATTCCCACAGTACAAACATAACCCCTGCTGTCTCCTCCGCGTCTTCTCACGCGAGGAGAGGCGGGTAGCCCCAATCTGCATAGGCTCCTCGGAAAATTCCTCAGAGTCTGAGGTTCCCTTGGGAAAGAAGGAAACCTCGGTCTCCCTTTCAAGCCTGCGCTCTCTCAGCCGTCTATCCACCCGAATGGATAACTGCATAAGCTGATCCAAGCTATCAGGCAAGGGATATTGTACCAGTTGGTCTTTTAACTGGTTAGAAAGACCTCTTCGGTACTGGTGTCTCAGGGCTGGGTCATTCCACTCGGTATCATGGGCCAACCTCCGAAACTCCGTACAATAAACCTCAACTGGCCTTCGCCCTTGCTTAAGGATCGAAATCTGAGCCTCGGCTGAGGCCGTCTTGTCAGGGTCATCATACAACATGCCCAGTGCCGTAAAAAAAGCATCAACACTTTTAAGCGACGGACAATCAGGCTGCAACCCATATGCCCAGACCTGTGGGTCTCCTTGTAGCAAGGAAATCACTATGCCCACCCGCTGAATCTCCGACCCAGAAGACTGAGGCCTAAGCTGGAAATATAGCTTGCAGCTCTCCTTGAAACAAAAGAACTGCGAGCGATCTCCAGAAAAACGATCCGGGAGATTTACTTTCGGCTCCTTAACCCCTGAAGGTACTGCTGCTGCAGGAGCTCCGCCAGCGGCCTGTGAGGTGTGCATTTTAATGGACAAATCATTAAATTGTCGAGTCAGGACCTGCACCTGATCGACCACCTGTTGCAAAGTATTTTGAGGGGTATGCTCCATATTCCAACAAAATTTCAACAGGAGTATTGGGCTGCTGAATATGTTACGCACACCAGTGCCAGCAGGAATGTACTGGTGTCTGAACGGTGAGGGATGCAAAACAAATGAACTCACAGACAGACTGGGGAATATGACATTACATACACAGAAGGTGATAGGGTAACAAAATAAACACAAAGTGAACAGAGAAGCCCAAAGGCTAAGAAACTGGGTGTCTCCCTAGTATTAGGAATGCTCAGATGGAAAGAAGCGAGATGTAGTGATTTAATACGTAGAGAACCCGAAATGCTGTTGCTAAGGGCAACAGCAAAACCCTAAAGGGTTACCAACGGGTGTGGCAGTAAACTCCTTGGTCAGAGATGGAATAATAGACACAAGAAGAGTCTCCACAATCCTAGTCCTCACTTGCAGTGCACTGGTTCAGCTTACTGCCACTAAACTGACACCTGAACACCTTGCACAGTGAGAAAGGATTTTGGCAGGCAAGTCTGAGAATATAGCCCCAAACTTGCTAGGTTCACAGAGTAGCAAAAGAACCCCAGCAGGTTAAACGACTGACTCCAGTCTTACTGCTAGGTCTGGATTGGCAGAGTGTAATACCAAATCCCAAGGCCTATTTGCAGTAAGCAACAAACAAATACAAAGTTTACACAGTACTAGCTAGCTTTCAGGAACTGACTAACCAACAAAGATTCAGCAGCATCTGCCTAACCTGAGAAGAGGGTTTATATAGCAGGTGCTGTCCACGCCCCACTCAGACCTCACAGACTGTGAGCACAAAAACCAGCACCGGATCCCTTGCCGTGCACAGAGCCTGTAACCACTGCACAGCAAAAGACCCGAACCGGAGTATCAGCTACGCTCAGGTTACTCCGCTAGCACTTGTCTCCCGGTTGCCATGACGACGTGGCAGCACAGAGCAGGAGACCCTAACACCTCCTCAGTAGTTTCCAGTATAGTGCCATTAATATTATATTTAGCCTTTGGATTTTTGAGACCCAAGTGCATGATTTTGCATTTTTTTGGCATTGATCTGTAATTGCCACACTCTTGACCATTCCTCTAGTCTACCTTGACCATTCCTCTAGTTCCTCAACAGTCACCTACTGTAAGGTAATATTAGTAATATCACCTTATAGTAGGTGACTGTTGAGGAACCTATGTATTATGTGTATGTGGATTTCCTACTAGGCATATGCCTAGGGACACCACTTGTTCAGAGAGGCACTGCAGGCTCACCCACTGCCCATGCCCTCTGCATCTGAGCGGCAGGCCCTTTATTTTTTTTACAGGAGAGGAGAGGGAGCATTAAGTGTGAGTTGGGGAGCTGAGCTACACAGGCCCAGAGGGCTGCCATCATAGAGAGAGAGGGAGCTGCTGAAGATAACCGGCTGCTTGTGAGGTGTGTGTGTGTGTATGTGCAGTGTTTGTATGTGTGCAGGGTGTGTGTGCAGTGTGCGTATCATACTTCCCTACTCTCCCAAGTAGGCAAGTATGATAGTATAGCCCAAGTATAGCCTCTGCAATTAAATTAAATTAAAATAATACTGATAAATGCTATGGCCATAAAATTATTATAGGCAAAGGTTAATCAGATACAGTATAATGCTAGAAAGCACCTGTTTTATTGGCAAGATAAAGCAAGGATTAATTTATGGGTGAGGCAGATACAGGAAGTAGAGGGCAAACAGCACAGGAAACTTGGCTAAAGGGACAAAATGTAAAATGTTAGCCTGAGTGTAGCCATTACAAGGGACCCATGCACAAACTATTAGTTATTAATGCAGTGTACACTGTTCCTAAGAGTTGGTTTACTAAGATCAATGATGAAACTAACAGAAACTCTTGATTGTATCCCATAAAGTTAGAAGTTAAGATAAGCAGAGACTGTATATTCTTAACTGACTTTTCTGCTTAGTTATACACACAATAAATATAGAAACATAGAATTTGACGGCAGATAAGAACCACTTGGCCCATCTAGACTGCCCCTTTTTTTTTTTTTTACCATATTTTTATATCAAACCTCATTTGATCCTTATTTCTTTGTAAGGATATCCTTATATGTTTAAATTGCTGTACTGTCTTAGCCTCTACCACCTCTGATGGGAGGCTATTCCACTTGTCCCTTTTTGTGAAGTAATTTTTCCTCAAATTTCCCCTGAACCTACCTCCCTCCAGTCTCAGTGCATGTCCTCATGTTCTAATACTTCTCTTCATTTGAAGAATGTTTCCCTCCTGGACTTTGTTAATGCCCTTGATAGAATTGAAAGTTTTTATCATGTCCCCCCTTTCCCTTCTCTGCTCCAAACTATACATATTGATATTTTTTTATTCTTTCTGGGTATGTTTTATGATGTAAGCCATGCACCATTTTAGTTGCTCTTCTTTTTACAGTTTCTAATGTATTAATATCCTTTTTGAAGATATGGCTTCCAGAACACAGTATTCTAGATAACCTATACAGTGCATTATTACTTCTTTCTGCTGCTCATTCCTCTCCCAATGTAGCCAAGCATATAACTAGCCTTCTTCATTGCTTTGTTACATTGCTTACCTGCCTTTAAGTCACTTGAAAGAGAGACTCCTAGATCCCTTTCCTCCTCAGTAGTTTCCAGTATAGTGCCATTAATATTATATTTAGCCTTTGGATTTTTGAGACCCAAGTGCATGATTTTGCATTTTTTGGCATTGAACTGTAATTGCCACACTCTTGACCATGCCTCTAGTCTACCTGGACCATTCCTCTAGTTCCTCAACAGTCACCTACTGTAAGGTAATATTAGTAATATCACCTTATAGTAGGTGACTGTTGAGGAACCTATGTATTATGTGTATGCGGATTTCCTACTAGGCACATGCCTAGGGACACCACTTGTTCAGAGAGGCACTGCAGGCTCACCCGCTGCCCATGCCCTCTGCATCTGAACGGCAGGCCCTTTATTTTTTTTACAGGAGAGGAGAGGGAGCATTAAGTGTGAGTTGGGGAGCTGAGCTACACAGGCCCAGAGGGCTGCCATCATAGAGAGAGAGGGAGCTGCTGAAGATAACCGGCTGCTTGTGAGGTGTGTGTGTGTGTTTGTGTGTATATATGTGCAGTGTTTGTATGTGTGCAGGGTGTGTGTGCAGTGTGTGTATCATACTTGCCTACTCTCCCAAAATTGGCGGGAGGCCTACAAAAATCAGGTGGTGTTCCCCCAGAAGAGTGGGCAAGTCTACTGGCCAGTCACCACTTGCCTGCTCCCCAATTCAGCCGACCCTCCCGCAGCCTAGGGGGCGATGACGCGATTTGTGGTGAATCACATCATTGTAGCCCCTTCCTCACAATTGCTGTGATCTCTACATTGTGTAGTGGGGGTGGGTCTGCAATGATGTAATTTGCAGACACACCCCCCGCTCTGCCCATAACCAGTATCACCCCCATTTCCACACCTCCAGTATGACACATCACACATCCCCACCATGTAGAGCTGGCTGCCTCCTCTTGGAGGGGGCAGCAAGAATATCGGCAAGTATGGTATGTAGTGTGCAGTGTCTGTGCAGTGTGTGTTTGTGTACAGTGTATGTGTGTATGTGCAGTGTTTGTATGTGTGTGTATTTGTGATAGTGTATTGAGCTGGTGTAGGGGGTTTAGGTGAGGGGAAAAGTGGGAGCTGTGTGGGGCAGTGAGCATACCTCCCAACTGTCCCGATTTTCGTGAGACAGTCCCATTTTGGGGGACTGTCCCACTGTTGCACATGCGGGCTGCAGTATCCCGCAGTGGGGGGGGGGGGCAGTCGGGAGGCTTTGTCACTGCTGCTCAGCTTAGCAGAGCAGCAGTGAAAAGACGATGTGCGCATGTGCACAGCGTCTATTCACTAGAGTCAGAGGGAGAGTGGGTATGCCAGCAACTCAGAGCGCGCTGGGCATGCCCCCTCAGTGACGAGAATGGGGGGCATGGTTCACGATCGAGTCACTCCTGCAAAGCCATGCACCTTTTTCTAAAGGCCATGGCCGTTTCGAAAATGTCCCGCTTCAACTATCCCACATGTTGGGAGGTGTGGGGTGAGCAGTGTGAGCTGTGGAGGGGGCAGGACAGTGATATATGTAAGGAACTGGCAAGAGCTATGAATCTATCAATCTTTCTATCTATCTATCTATCTATCTATCTATCTATCTATCTATCTATCTATCTATCTATCTATCTATCTATCTATCTATCTAATCTGTCTGTCTATCTATCTATATATCAGTGACGTGCGGCTCTCGGGTTAGCCAGTGCTTCCTGAACCATTTAGCTCACCGCACGTCCCTGCTATATATCACAAAGGTCACTTTTTCTTGTTTCTCTTCTCCTTACTACATATGTAAGGAACTGGCAAGAGCTATGAATCTATCAATCTTTCTATCTATCAATCTATCTATCTAATCTGTCTGTCTATCTATCTATATATCAGTGACGTGCGGCTCTGGGGTTAGCCAGTGCCTCCTGAGCCATTTAGCTCACCGCACGTCCCTGCTATATATCACATATGTTGCAATATGTGAAACTGGCATTCCCTAGAATACAGCTTGGAGATTTAATGATGGATTTGGTAAATTAAGAATTTCTGTGATTTCTGATGTTTATTTAACATCGATCCCTATTGCACACTGAACTTGGTAGTGTGGAGTGCAATTGTTTAAAGCATTTTGTTAACTAATTTTTTTTGTGGTTACATATCTCATGCCCCCGATTTGAGCTCATTTAATTATTTCATTCAACCTATGCCAGGTTATTCCCCAGATATATAATACCTGCTATTCTTGAGGAAATTCTTCTCTTTAAAAGTAAACCCCGGTGCAGATATAAAGCATACTGTAGGTCATGTTTAAAATCTGTGGGATATCTAATATAGAAAAATCATTTGCTGTGGTTAATGACTGTATTTAGTAAAAGTTTCAGGAGAGCATATATGAGTCTGTAAAGTGGTTCTGGGGAATTCATAGTAGAATTCAGCACAGTGAGTAGTGGGGCGTAGAGACACAGTTTGGACTTACACGTATCATTAAGATATCACTTTAAGAAGGCACATCTTTAAACACCCCATAGCCCTTTTTCAGGTTTCTTAGTTGGTGAGGTTGATAGGCAAATGCTTGCTGTGGACGTCTCTTTACTCTAGATTTAAAGCCTTATATATGTTAGGATACATGAAACTCCAACTACAGCCGCAGGAACATAAATGTACAGATGTATATTGTACATGTATTAATAATACTCAATTTTAGGTTTAGCTCTGAATCAGGTCCTGATGTGCAGTCTCTAATGGCCCCTGTTGTAAGGTTTTGAAAAACATTAACCCGTGTCTGCGTGGATATTTGGGGTGTTAGTTCATTCATTGCTATTGTATCTAGCACATCCTGGTACCTCAAACAAAACATAAGAAATATATGTACAATGAGGATACTTACAGTCATGGTGGAGAGCTTGATGGTGGGTCTACAGGGAAGCTTTGGAAGAATGTACCTCCTGCAGATTGGGACCCTTATTTATATCCCATTTCATTTATTCCTTCCCGATATCCAAGTTATACATTAACTTGAAAGGATCCTGGTGCAGTCACATTCAGGACTTTGAACTGGTAACAGCATTTTGATATCTCGGTAAACATAACCAGACTATAGAAGGGGCATGAATGAATGTAGGGCACGCTAGGTGTGGTGCTGACGGTGAGATTGTCATGGAAAGCCGTCATGTTTTGCAAAAATTACAATGCAGAAATGTCACCATTATTTGTAATGACTCACTGAAAGCCGTTCATTGATTTTGCTCTGCTAGGAATGTAAATGTAAACTTCAAATATACTCTCTGCTATAGCATAGTGTGATTGTCACTAGTGTCATTGTCCTCTGTGTCCTATGTGTCCCTTAGTCCCACATGCAGGTGGAACAGGAGGAGGTAAATTAACTACAAATGTCGCTCATCACTATAATGACTCAGAGTTTGCCTCCCATATATTCCAGACTACGACATTAAAGCTGAAAACAAGAGTTCAGCATAGATAGCATATAATGTATTCTATGTAGCATGCATAGTTGATGTATAAATATACAATAATCACATTATTTTGCGTTTTAATTACTTAATACAGGTTGAGTCTCCCTTATCCAAAATGCTTGGGACCAGAGGTATTTTGGATATCGGATTTTTCCGTATTTTGGAATAAATGCATACCATAATGAGATATCATGGTGATGGGACCTAAATCTAAGCACAGAATGCATTTATGTTTCATATACACCATGGGGGTCATTCCGAGTTGTTCGCTCGTTATTTTTTTCTCGCAACGGAGCGATTAGTCGCTAATGCGCATGCGCAATGTCCGCAGTGCGACTGCACCAAGTAAATTTGCTATGCAGTTAGGAATTTTACTCACGGTTTTTTCTTCGTTCTGGTGATCGTAATGTGATTGACAGGAAGTGGGTGTTTCTGGGCGGAAACAGGCCGTTTTATGGGCGTGTGGGAAAAAACGCTACAGTTTCTGGGAAAAACGCGGGAGTGGCTGGAGAAACGGAGGAGAGTCTGGGCGAACGCTGGGTGTGTTTGTGACGTCAAACCAGGAACGACAAGCACTGAACTGATCGCAGATGCCGAGTAAGTCTGGAGCTACTCAGAAACTGCTTAAGAGGTGTGTAATCGCAATTTTGAGAATCTTTCGTTCGCAATTTTAATATGCTAAGATTCACTCCCAGTAGGCGGCGGCTTAGCGTGTGCAAAGCTGCTAAAAGCAGCTTGCGAGCGAACAACTCGGAATGACCCCCATATACACACAGCCTGAAGGTAATTTTAGCCAATATTTTTTATAACTTTGTGCATTAAACAAAGTGTGTGTACATTCACACAATTCATTTATGTTTCATATACACCTTATACACACAGCCTGAAGGACATTTAATACAATATTTTTAATAACTTTGTATATTAAACAAAGTTTGTGTACATTTAGCCATCAAAAAACAAAGGTTTCACTATCTCACTCTCACTCAAAAAAGTCCGTATTTCTGAATATTCCGTATTTCGGAATATTTGGATATGGGATACTCAACCTGTACTAGGAAATGTTATATACATTTTTTAGACATGTTGGTCTACGTAATGTATTAAAGTAAATATGGAGCAAAGGGCGACACATCTCCACTCCTTCCTCCATTCTATTCACTCGGTCTGCAATCAGTGGAAGAAATAAACAAAGTCTTTGTGGAGTAAGGGCATATATGTGTGGCCAAGAGTTTGCTCATTAACATGTGACTTGTTTTATACACATCCTTTAAGGAGAGATGTATCAAGTAGTGTAAAGAGTGGAGACGTGAAGAAGTTGCCTGTAGCAATCAATCAGCTTGAGCATATTATATTCTAGAATATACATGATAAATGCTACAGTAGCTAGCAGTCAATTGGTTGCTATGGACAACTTCTCCACTTCCCACTTGTACACTGCTGGAGACATTTCCGCCATGTCACCATTGAGGTGGAGGAAACCAATTCTACTCTGTGTTTAACCAGAGCTGTGCGATATGTTCTACCTATATATATGCTCTTCTACAAAAAAAACAGTACTGGTGTAAGTACATTTTGCCCTTAGGTTCCTTTTGTTTGCACTTTGAAAGCATACCTGCTTACTTTTTAGGGGAGGTCTAAGGAGCAAGTGCAGGGAGCATGATGATGTGAATTTTAGTCAAAAGGGTCTGGATTCAAAGATTGACAATGAATAGGTTGATAGTCAACAGGTCAACATCATATGGTTGACAAACATTAGGTCGACAGGGTCAAAAGGTCAACATTTAAAAGGTACACAGTACAAAAGGTCGACAGGTACAAAAAGGTCAACAGGGTCAAAAGGTCGACATAGAAATGTCGACACACATATTATTGACACAATTTTTTGTATGTTTAACCATATCTAAGATAACTTAGCGGAAATGTGTACCTGCGCAGTCTCGCTTTGGAAAAAAAGTGCATCGCTCTGCTACTGGTTACTATTCCCAGTCGTAGTCCACATGGATGGTAAATGATGAAAAAGTTGGAAAAAACTTGTGTTGATCATATGTGTGTCGACCATTGTCATTTCAACCATTTGTACCCGTCAACCTTTAGCACTTTAGATCTTTCATCTGTCAGCCTTTTATACCTGTCGACCATTTGTACCTGATGACCAAATGCATGTCAACCATATGGTGTCGACCTATTGACTGTCGATCTATCATCCACCACTCATCTCTGCTGCAGAATGATGCGATTCACTTGCACAGTGGGATGGGTCCATGATGCTGGATCACAGCCCCGCCCACTTCACTGGGAAGTGATTGAGATTGGTTGTCTTCCATTTCAATGGGCAAGTATGATAAAATAATACATATAGATTTTTATATATTCTTACACAGAGGGCGAGACTCAAATCCTCTTGCAGCCACTAGATAGCGCCAAACTGAGCTATTCTAATGTAACACTGTTCGGGCGCGATCGGCTGCCGGTGTGTACACTTCAGCTCGCACCCGCCAGGGGTGGTGAGCTGAAATGTCTGAAAAGTGATCCGTTTGGGAGCCCAAACGGCACTTTTCTTGATCGCACCTATTACTTTAGTCAGGTTTAGCCGCTTTTTTACGCGCCTTAACCCGAAACTAATGGGCGCGATCAGCGCGATTGGGGGCATCAAATTAATATAATTTTAGACGAGAGATCGGAGGCAATACCATTTGAATTTCCTCCAATGTGTTGTCCACAATTCTTACCTAGAGTATTAACCTGATGTACTGTAAAATGATACAATTCAAGGATTATACAGCATTTTATAAAACAAACCACAGAAGAAAACTTTTTAAAACCAATCTGGCTACCCAAGATAATACAACAACCACATTCGCTACCAACACCCCACCAAGTGCAAGACAAAGTTTCTGACTCTTGCTGTTACCAACTTAGCAAACATACAGTATAAAGGCAAATATTTCTTACTCTTTATATCATTCTGCTTATGAATTCATTGAGTTCAGCTTCAAAGTTCACTAATCCACCTCTCTGTGAATAATGGCCCTCATTTCGAGTTGATCGTTCGCTAGCTGCTTTTAGCAGCAGTGCACACGCTAAGCCGCCGCCCTCTGGGAGTGTATCTTAGCTTAGCAGAAGTGCGTCCGAAAGGTTAGCAGAATAGTGTTGAAATTTTTTCAAGCAGTTTCAGAGTAGCTGCAAACTTACTCCTTCCTTGCGATCACTTCAGTTTGTTTAGTTCCTGCTTTGACGTCACAAACATGCCCTGCGTTCGGCCAGCCACTCCTCCGTTTTCTCAGGCACGCCTTCGTTTTTACCTGACACGCCTGCGTTTTTTAGCACACTCCCGGAAAATGCTCAGTTACCACCCAGAAACACCCACTTCCTGTCAATCACTCACCGATCAGCAAAGCGACTGAAAAGTGTCGCTCGACCTTGTGTGAAACTGCATAGTTTTTTGTGAAAGTATGTCGCACGTGCGCACTGCGGCCCGTACCCATGCGCAGAAATGCCGATTGTTTTGCCTGATCGCTGTGCTGCGAACAACGGTGTTTTGTTCATATGTTTGTAAATCCAGTCATAAGGACACAGAGACATGTGAGTTCACTGCTGTGCTGTTTTATTCCATCACCAACTCCAGGCACACTGCACACTGGACCACCCACTTCCCAGCATCCCCCTGGTCCCAGGGACCATCACTAAAGATTCAGGCTTACACATATTAGTAAGGGAGTGTCTACAAATATTAAGCATTCTAATACATTAACATCACATCCTCTTTTCTTTAAAGATAAGCCCTGTATGCTTCAATGCAACAATTAACAACGTCATATTAAGAACATCATCTAACACGTTTCAATGAGTCTCTCAGGTCTGCGTATTTCCCTTTTGGGTCTTTCATACACAGTCTGTGTTTCATCGACCATGTTGGACCTTTCTAGAATCGTGGTTTGTTCACCATTATCAGGATTATCATACATGTCAGATGAAGGGTATTCTTCAGTCATGTTGTCTTCATTATGGTTAGGTTGAGATCTTAAATCCACCCGATTTCTTCTTACTTCCGTTCCACGCTCTGTACGTATAGTATAAGATATTGGTGCTACTTGTGCTTGCACAATACCTTTCTGCACCCAAATACCTTTCTCGTGATCTCTGAGATGGACTTGGTCACCCGATTTTAGATCAGATAAGCTTTTTGCTCGCCTGTCATGGAACAGTTTCTGTTTCGCCTGTTGACGTTCCTTACTCAGTCTGACCAACGCTGAGTTATGTGTATTAAGCAGTTCATCATGTATCGGGAGATTTGCTCTAATCCTCCTTCCCATCAGCATTTGTGCAGGAGAAAGTCCATTCTGTAAAGGTGTACTGTGGTAGATTAAAAGACTTTTGTAGAAATCTTCTTTACCTTTCTTGAGCTTTTTTCATGAGACTCTTTACAGTTTTTACTGAACTTTCCACCAACCCATTTGAGCGTGGATAGTGGGGACTTGACGTAGTATGGACAAATTCCCATCAGCAAATTGTCTAAATTCAGCACTGGAAAACTGAGGACCATTGTCAGTGAATACTTCCATAGGAACACCATGCCTTGCAAAGATTGACTTCATGCAATTGATTACGGTTTACTAGTAGTTGTATGTAGTGTCTTCACCTCAGGGTAGTTAGAGTAATAATCAGCCACAACAATGTACGTTTTCCCATTACAATCAAACAAATCTGTGCCAACTTTCTGGTACGGTCTCTCTGGCACTGCGTGAGGACTCAGTGGCTCGACTTGTTGTTCCGGTCTATACGTAAGATAATTCACATGTAGCTGTAGTCTGTGCTATGCCTTGGTTCATTCTTGGCCAATACATAACTTCACGCGCTCTCCGCTTACATTTTTCTTCTCCTAAGTGGCCTTCATGTATCTTGCACAGCATAGTTTTTCTTAGTCGTGCAGGTATGACAAACCTATTGCCTTTGTAAATAATACCATCGACAACTGTAAGGTCACTGCGGTACATCCAATAATCCTGGATAGACAGTGGGCTTGCATGTTTTTCTGCTGGCCAACCTTTCAGAATGATATCTTTCATCACTTTCATTGTGTCATCTGTCTCAGTTTCTTTCCTAATCTGTTCTTGTCTTGCAAGAGACACTGGTAGAGAAGCTACGATCAAATTAACATAGGCTTCTATCTCTTCATCCATCAGACTTTTGGAACCTTCACTTTTGTCCACAGCACGAAAAAGTGTATCAGCAATGTACATGTATTTGCCGGGACAGTACAGCAAGTGTACATCATATTTCTGTAGTCTGATAAGCATTCGTTGAATTCTCATGGGACAGTCATGTAATGATTTAGTCATGATAGCTACCAATGGCTTGTGGTCAATTTCCACTGTAAATGTTTGACCATACACAAACTGATGAAATCGCTCACATGCATATGTGATCGCTAGAAGTTCTTTTTCTATCTGAGCATACCTTGTTTCAGCACTTGTCAGTGCTCTTGATGCATAGATTACTGGTTGCCATGTATCCTCATGTTCTTGTAACAGCACTGAGCCTAGGCCAAATTGCGAAGCATCTGCTGAAATTCTTATTCTTTTCGCAGGATCAAAGAATTTTAGCAGTGGTTGCTCTGTAATGATCTGTTTCAAGTTTTGCCAACTTTCTTCTTGTTCATGTGACCACATCCACTCGTTATCTTTGTCCAACAACCATCTAAGAGAGGCTGTTCGTTCAGAGAGTTGAGAAATAAACTTTCCTAAGTAAGTAATCATTCCTAGGAATCTTCTGACGTCGTCTTTGTTGTTAGGACGTTCCATGTTCAGTATGGCTGATATTTTCCTTGGGTCTGGTTTTACACCTTGATCCGAGACCACGTCGCCCATAAAGGTAAGTGTATTCACGCCAAATTCACATTTGTCCTTGTTTAGCTTTAGATTCACTTTCTAGACAAGTTCCATTACTTGTCTCAATCTAGAATTATGTTCTTCCTTTGTAGATCCCCAGACAATAATGTCATCCATCATTGTTTCAACACCTGGAATATGTTCAAAAATCATGTGTATCTTTTTGTGATATACTTTTGGAGCAGACAATATTCCATATGGTAGTCGAAGAAATCTGTATCGACCTTCTGGTGTATTAAATGTACAAAGCTTTGAGCTGGCCTCATCTAGCTTCATTTGCCAGAATCCTGAAGATGCGTCCAATTTACTGAACCATTTTGCTCCCGCAAATTGCGACATGAATTCATCTCTGGTTGGTAGTTTGAAATGTTCTTGTTTAATAGCTTTGTTTAAATCTCTGGGGTCTAGACATATTCTGAGTTGTCCATTTTTCTTTTCAACAATTAATAAGGAGCTTACCCATTCAGTAGGCTTATCAACTTTCTGTATCACACCCAAGGCTTCCTTGAGATTTAACTCTTGTTTCAGTTTTTCTCTCAGCGCAAACGGCACTTTTCTACAGGGGTGTATCACTGAAGAAACTTGCGTGTCTATATTTATTTTATGCTCTCCAGGCAAACAACCTAGACCTTCAAACAAGTCTCTGTATTCTGTAAACATCGATTTGCAGTCATCTTCTACTTGTGATGTCACCATAAAAACTTTTTTTAGCAAGCTTAGTTTTTCACAGGAACTTAATCCTAGAATCAGTTGCACATTTTTATCCACAATCAGTAGAGATGTTTTAAACTGTTGTCCCTTATATTTCAGTGTCACTAAGCATGTACCTTTCACAGGAATTTCCTCCCCAGTGTACCCTGTAATTTTCACTTTGGCTGGATGAATTTTAGGTTTTACTCTAAAAGTCTTATAGTCTTGAAACTAAATTAAATTCACCTGCGCGCCAGTATAACAGCATGCACATTGGTTGTTTCACTTTTAATTTTACAGCATTTGGCAAAGTGATTAAGTCTACCACATTTCATGCAGGTTTTACCATAAGCAGGGCACATTTTAGAATTGTGAGCATTTCCACATCTACTACACATTTCCTTGTTAGACTGTGGCTTAAACTGCTTCATTCTTGAGAATGGAGGTTTGCTTGGCTCTGTTTTCTGCACTATCTGCACTACAGGTTTGCTTGGCTCTGTTTTCTGCACTACATCAGCTTCCTTGTGTAAATTTTTGGCTTGAAATCTAGTTATTTCTGCAGATCTACACATAGTCACTGCCTTGTCTAGTGTTAGGTCTTGCTCTCTCAGCAGTCTCTCTCTGAGTCCATTATCAGGTATTCCACAGACAATACGATCTCTAATCAGTGAATCCTTTAAATCACCAAACTCACAGGTTATACTGAGTGATTGCAGCTCTGTAACATACTGATCAAATCCATCTACAGACTTCTGATCACATGTGAAAAACTTATATCTTTCATATGTCACATTTTTCCTTGGCACAAAGTAATCTTCAAACTTTTGCATTATAGAAGATAGCATCATATTCTGCCCCTCAGCAAACTGAAAACTATTATAAATGTCTAGCACATCCTCTCCTATCACATGGAGGAAAATGGATGCCTTAGTTTTGTCAGCCTCTGTATCAGCTCCACATGCAGCAAGATATATATTAAAGCTTTGCTTAAATCTTTTCCAGTTTTCAGACAAGTTACCAGACATCAGCATGCCGGTTGGAGGAGCCAGTTTATCCATGGTTACTCACTGTTTGAAGAGAGGAGCACACGGCAGGCTTTTCAGACACTGAGTATCACAGCCTTACAGACTGCTACAGGATTCTTTCACATTCTGAGAACACTAGCAGTCCAAGTTAAACTTCTTCTGACACCATGTTTTGTTCATATGTTTGTAAATCCAGTCATAAGGACACAGAGACATGTGAGTTCACTGCTGTGCTGTTTTATTCCATCACCAGGCACACTGCACACTGGACCACCCACTTCCCAGCATCCCCTTGGGCCCAGGGACCATCACTGAAGATTCAGGCTTACACATATTAGTAAGGGAGTGTCTACAAATATTAAGCATTCTAATACACTAACATCACAAACGGCAGCTAACGATCAACTCGGAATGACTCCCATGGATCACAGCTATGCTGCTCATTCTAGATTGAGCCACTGCTGAGTGTAAAAATGTCATTAAACAGGTGGTGCACTTACTGGTGTGTGTGTGTGTTGTGTCGTGATAGGGACAGTAGGAATTACATAAATAATTTGAACATCTCAGGAAACATAATGGGAAATGTAAGATCAGACATTAAGGGGGAATTCAAATGTTTGAAAAGTCGGTTGAGTGTCTGTTTTTTTCTGTCTATTAGATAGGAAAAAAACAGACACCCAACTGACTTTTCAAATAATTGAATATCCCCCAAAATGTCACAGTGTACTGCATATTTTTAAACACAATCCAGATAATGTTGTACACCTACAGTATAATGTCCAGTCCAAGTCCTACAATCAACCTCATACTATATTACAGTGGCACACACCAAAGCAGTGATGTGTACAGATGGTGTAATGGTTAGCATTACTGCCTCACAGCACTGAGGTCATGGGTTTGATTACCACCACGGCCCTAACTGTGTGGAATTTGTATATTTTCCCTGTACTTGCGTGGGTTTCCTCTGGGCACTTCTGTTTCCTCCCACAATCCAATAATATAATGGTAGGTTAATTGGCTCCCAACAAAATTAACCCTAGTATGTACTGTACATGTGGTAGGGAATATAGATTGTAAGCTCCACTGGGGCAGGGACTCAGAGTCGGCCCTAGGCATAGGCAAACTAAGCAAATGCCTAGGGCATTTGGTATGCCTAGTGGCACAAGCAGCTTCTGCTGATTAAAATGATATGCTCATGCCTATATTCTGTGTGTGACTGCGGCTGTATCTGCACACAAAATGCTACGTTACATTGTATTCTTGGAAATCACTGTAACGTATCATTTCGTATGCAGATATAACCACAGTTGCACACAGAATATAGGCATGCTGCATATCATTTTAATCAGCATAGTAATGCAAATAAGATGCATTTTCATTAAAAAAGGCGCCTGACGTCAGCAGAGCTGTCAGGTGAGTCTCACCAGGCATCTCCTGCTGCATGGCGTATTGAGGCAAGATGTACAGTATGTGGACACATCTGTATCCAAGCAGAGGCAGAGTGAGTGAGTGCTGTGTGCAGGTGGGTTGGTTGTGCAGAGTGTTCGGCATATGTGTAAGGGCCAGTATGTGGGTCATGTATAAATGCATTAATAATTTGCAGCAAATGTGTGAAGGTCACTATGTGTGTCATTATGTGTATAGGTGCACTAATAATGTGCTGCATATCTGAAAGGTACATTATGTGTGTCATTATGTATATAAGGGCATTAATTGCAGCATATGTGTAAGGGACATCATATGTATAAGTGCATTAACCACTTAACTGATGATTTATTTCGCCGAAAACCCCTCCGAAATGAGTGAATTAGGTGAAGAACATGAATTTAACCCTATCCCAAATGATTTTAGTTTAAAAAAAATAGGTTTTTTGTTTACATTTTCAAACATCGAAACATTGATCGGGAACATCGCGACCATCAGAACATCGGGAACATCGCGAACATCGCGGCTTTAATTTTGAAAGCCGGGACAGCCTGCAGGTATTCAGGAGGGTCTGGGGTGGCTTTGGAGGGTTCATTTACACTCCCCAGCGGCTGCCATTGTCTGCAGCCGCTGGAGGTAACAGGATCCTGCGGAGGGAAGTTTATCTTCCCTACCGCTGCTAACACTCTCTAGGTCAAATAGAGCACTTGCAGCCATGGTCGCATCTGATGTGACCATGCCAGGCAAGTGGTTAATAGAGGTTGACATAATATGTAAGGCACATTGGTGGTCATTCCGAGTTGTTCGCTCGTTGCCGTTTTTCGCAACGGAGCGATTAGGTTGAAAATGCGCATTCGCATGGTAAGCAGTGCGCATGCGCTTAGTTATTTTACACAAAACTTTGGAGATTTGCACAAGCTCGAGCGACGTTTTTTCAACGCTCGAGTGATCATAGTGTGATTGACAGGAAGTGGGTGTTTCTGGGCGGAAACTGGCCGTTTTCAGGGAGTGTGCTAAAAAATGCAGGCGAGACATTGATGTATGATAGATCAAATGTATATTTATATTCTCCTACACATAGTTTTAAACACATCTAACCCACGGTTTATATATATTTCATAACGTAATTGTAATAGCAGGAAACTATATATATACATATATATATATATATATATACATATAAAACTGCAGGGGGTACCTTCAATTGTTGTCCATAAAGAAGGAAACCAGGCGGCACTCCAAGGATTTGTTGCAGGCAAAATACTTTATATTAAAGTGACAGTGCAAAATAAGTTAGTACAGCATAGTGCGAGCCACCGACGTTTCAACGCCCCTCCGGCGTTTTCTTCAAGGTGCTATGCTTACAAAGTGCAGCGTGATAAACAGCAATAACAAACATGTTTATCACGCTGCACTTTGTAAGCATAGCACCTTGAAGAAAACGCCGGAGGGGCGTTGAAACGTCGGTGGCTCGCACTATGCTGTACTAACTTATTTTGCACTGTCACTTTAATATAAAGTATTTTGCCTGCAACAAATCCTTGGAGTGCCGCCTGGTTTCCTTCTTTATGGACAACAATTGAAGGTACCCCCTGCAGTTTTATATCATTTGGAGGAGGGCACCCAGGTGGATGACAGCATGATTGGGAGTGCCATAAAAATATAAGGATATATATACATATATATATATATGTATATATATATACACTGCTCAAAAAAATAACGGGACCACTTAAACAACACAATGTAACTCCAAGTCAATAACAATGCTGTGAAATCAAACTGTGCACTTAGGAAGCAACACTGATTGACAATCAATTTCACATGCTGTTGTGCAAATGGAATAGACAACAGGTGGATTTATAGGCAATTAGCAAGACACCCCAATAAAGGAGTTGTTCTGCAGGTGGTGACCACAGACCACTTCTCAGCTCTTATGCTTTCTGGCTGATGTTTTGGTCACCTTTGAAAGCTGGCGTTGCTTTCACTCTAGTGGTAGCATGAGACGGAGTCTACAACCAACACAAGTGGCTCAGGTAGTGCAGCTCATCCAGGATGGCACATCAATGCGAGCTGTGGCAAGAAGGTTTGCTGTGTCTGTCAGCGTAGTGTCCAGAGCATGGAGGCGCTACCAGGAGACAGGCCAGTACATAAGGAGACGTGGAGGAGGCCGTAGGAGGGCAACAACCCAGCAGCTGGACCGCTACCTCCGCCTTTGTGCAAGGAGGAACAGGAGGAGCACTGCCAGAGCCCTGCAAAATGACCTCCAGCAAGCCACAAATGTGCATGTGTCTACTCAAACGATCAGAAACAGAATCCATGAGGGTGGTATGAGGGCCCGATGTCCACAGGTGGGGGTTGTGCTTACAACCCAACACCGTGCAGGACGTTTGGCATTTACCAGAGAACACCAAGATTGGCAAATTCGCCACTGGCGCCCTGTGCTCTTTACAGATGAAAGCAGGTTCTCACTGAGCACATGTGACAGACGTGACAGTCTGGAGACGTTCTGCTGCCTGCAACATCCTCCAGCATGACCGGTTTGGCAGTGGGTCAGTAATGGTGTGGGGTGGCATTTCCTTGGAGGGCCGCACAGCCCTCCATGTGCTCGCCAGAGGTAGCCTGACTGCCATTAGGTAGCGAGATGAGATCGTCAGACCCCTTGTAAGATCATATGCTGGTGCGGTTAGCCCTCGGTTCCTCCTAATGCAAGACAATGCTAGACCTCATGTGGCAGTTCCTGCAAGACGAAGGCATTGATGCTATGGACTGGCCCGCCCGTTCCCCAGACCTGAATCCAATTGAGCACATCTGGGACATCATGTCTCGCTCCATCCACCAACGCCACGTTGCACCACAGACTGTCCAGGAGTCGGCGGATGCTTTAGTCCAGGTCTGGTAGGAGATCCCTCAGGAGACCATCCGCCACCTCATGAGGAGCATGCCCAGGGGTTGTAGGGAGGTCATACAGGCACGTGGAGGCCACACACACTACTGAGCCTCATTTTGACTAGTTTTAAGGACATTACATCAAAGTTGGATCAGCCTGTAGTGTGTTTTTACACTTTAATTTTGATTGTGACTCCAAATCCAGACCTCCATGGGTTAATAAATTTGATTTCCATTGATAATTTTTGTGTGATTTTGTTGTCAGCACATTCAACTATGTAAAGAACAAAGTATTTAATAAGAATATTTAATTCATTCAGATCTAGGATGTGTTATTTTAGTGTTCCCTTTATTTTTTTGGGCAGTATATATATAATTATTATTATCCTTTATTTATATGGTGCCACAAGGGTTACGCAGCGCCCAATTACAGAGTACATAAATAATCAAACAGGAAAACAGCAACTTACAGTTGATGACAGTATAGGACAAGTACAGGGTAAATAAACAATTACATCAGCAGACGACACTGGAATAAGTATCAGGTGGCAGAAGACTGCTGGATGTGGTACAGTTGAAGATTATTAAAGTACTGTAAGACAAAGGATAAGCACATATATCTAAAAATATATATCACAAGGATGGGATTGCATAAATACATCATGTGTGGGATCAAACTGTTCAGGGTCACATAAGCAGTAATTCGGTGGTTGCGAGGATATTGTCACATATTGCGGCAACAAGTTATTAGCAATACCGGATTTATGTATATTACTGTATGATAATGTGGTGGGTTTGACTGGTCTTGGGGCGGGAACTAAGATGTAAACAACAGTAATCACATCTCAGGACTTAGTCATCGCCCACCGTTTGAGCCGACCAATGATCCCCATACTGGATATGTCCCACCCCTGGACCAATAGCAGAAGACCCAGCCCCAGACATGTATCTTCTCCAATACACAGTATATAAGTATTTTCCCTTACCCCAGGAAGCTCAATTGTTGCTGATTCTAAATGGAGATGACTGTCTACTGATCTAAGGGTGATGTATGCTGACTGTAACTGTTTCCCATGTAACTGTAACTGTACCACAAACGTATTATTTATTATTATGTTATACTGAATGATATACTGTACATATGTTATTTTGTATGCATACCTTTTAATATCAAATACATATATATATATATATATATATATCTGAGCGTTGGACCTCAGTATACCATGGGTGTGACTATTTGCTTTCTCTTAAAGGACATAGTGCTGCAACATTTAGCGCACTATTATCATATATGGTAATAAGATGCAATTTGCATCCGCAGTATATAATAACACTGGTATGTAAATGTTTATTTCAAATAATGGGATTTCACATATCTTAATAACATTACACTGGCCCTGTCTGCTATAAAAGTTTTGGTGCAGTTAAAAATTAAAAGCACACTGTTCCTGTATGCTGTGAAATATAGGTGTGCATATGTCTTAATAACATTACATTGTCCCTGTCTGCTACAAAAATTTGGGTGCAGTTCTTACAAATTAAAAGCACACTGCTCCTGTATGCTGTGAAATAATAGGATTTTAATTACCTACCGGTAAATCCTTTTCTCGTAGTCCATAGAGGATGCTGGGGTCCATATTAGTACAATGGGGTATAGACGGGTCCACCAGGGACCATTGGCACTTTAAGAGTTTAACAGTGTGGGCTGGCTCCTCCCTCTATGTCCCTCCTACCAGACTCAGTCTAGAAACTGTGTCCGAGGAGACAACATACTTCGAGAGAAGGAAATACACAGATAGTGGCGAGATTCATACCAGCTCACACAACAGGCAAAACCGGCCAACATGCTAGAAAACTCAGCAACAGCCGAAACAGTACTGAAACAGTAAATAACGCAGAACTTACCTATGAACCAGGCAGTACTGAACTATAAAACCAATGCAGGAAAACTAAGCGCTGGGCGGGCGCCCAGCATCCTCTATGGACTACGAGAAAAAGATTTACCGGTAGGTAATTAAAATCCTATTTTCTCTTACGTCCTAGAGGATGCTAGGGTCCATATTAGTACCATGGGGATGTACCAAAGCTCCCAGAACGGGAGGGAGAGCGCGGAGGCTCCTGCAAAACTGTTTGACCAAACTTGAGGTCATCAGAGGCCAAAGTATCGAACTTGTAAAACGTAGCAAACGTGTTCGACCCAGACCAAGTAGCAGCTCGGCAAAGCTGTACAGCCGTGACACACCGGGCAGCCGCCCAGGAAGAGCCCACCTTACAAGTAGAGTGGGCCTTTACAGATTTTGAACATGGCAACCCTGCCGTAGAATATGCATGCTGGATGGTGAACCTGATCCAGTGTGAAATCGACTGCTTAGAAGCAGGACACCCAATTTTCTTGGGATCATAGAGGACAAACAGAGAGTCAGATTTTCTATGACGAACCGTCCTCTTCACATAAATCTTCAAAGCCCTCACAACATCCAAGGCCTTTGAAGCAATTGAGGAGTCAGTAGCCACTGGCACCACAATAGGTTGGTTGATATGAAATGCAGATACAACCTTAGGCAGCAACTGCGGACGAGTCCTGAGTTCCACCCTATCTTCATGGAAGATCAGATAGGGAATTTTACAGGACAAAGCCCCCAATTCCGACACACATCGAGCAGAAGCTAAGGCCAACAAAGTGACCGCCTTCCACGTGAGAAACTTGATTTCAGCCTCCTGTATAGGCACAAACCAATCCGATTGCAGGAACTGTAATACCACATCAAGATCCCAGGGTGCCGTTGGTGCCACAAAGGGAGGCTGGATATGCAGAACCCCTTTCAAAAAGGTCTGAACCTCAGGGAGGACAGCCAATTGTTTTTGGAAGAAAATGGATAAAACTGAGATCTGGACCTTGATGGAGCCCAATCTCAGGCCCATATCCACACCTGCTTGCAGGAAAAGGAGAAACCGTCCAAGTTGAAACTCGACCGCAGGAAATTTCTTGGATTTACACCAAGACACATATTTTTTCCAAATGCAATGGTAATGTTTAGACGTTACCCCCTTCCTAGCCTGTATCAGAGTAGGAATCACCTCGCTCGGGATACCCTTCCAAGCTGAGATCTGGCGTTCAACCGCCATGCCGTCAAACATAGCGTGGTAAGTTTTGATAAGCGAACGGCCCCTGCAGCAGCAGATCCTCCAGAAGAGGTAAGGGCCGTGGATCTTCCAGCAGAAGATCCAGCAGATTCGCGTACCAAGCCCTCCTTGGCCAGTACGGAGCAATGAGGATTGCCAGAACCTTTGTTCTTTTTACAAGTTGAAAAACTTTTGGAATCAGAGTAAGTGGAGGGAACATATACACTGACTTGAACACCCACGGTGTTACCAGTGCGTCCATCGCCACTGCCTGCGGGTCTCTCTCTTGTTGAGGCGGGAGGCCATCATGTCTATGTGAGGAACCCCCCACCAACTGGTTACCTCTTCGAACACCTCTGGATGGAGTCCCCACTCTCCTGGATGGAGATCGTGTCTGCTGAGGAAGTCTGCTTCCCAGTTGTCTACTCCCGGAATGAAGATTGCTGACATCGCCACTGCGTGCCTTTGTGCCCAGAGGAGAATTCTTGACACCTCTGACATTGCAGCCCTGCTCTTCGTTCCACCTTGTCGGTTTATGTAGGCCACTGTGGTCACGTTGTCCGACTGCACCTGAACAGCTCGATCCTGTAGAAGGTGTGCTGCTAGAAGAAGGCCGTTGTATACGGCCCTTAGCTCCAGGATGTTTATTGGGAGAAGAGATTCTTGATACGACCACCTTCCTTGGAAGGTTTCCCCCTGAGTGACTGCTCCCCAACCTCTTAGACTTGCATCCATGGTTAGAAGGATCCTGTCAGGATTCCGATTTTGTCTGTCCCCGGCGGGGGCGCTAGTGGGTCAGTGTTGGTGTGACGTAATGCACGATGAGACCGAAGAATAGTCCTGCGCATAGGCGCTGATATTTATTATGTCACAGGGATCACAAAGCAATTGAATAACAGGTGCAGTGGAATGCAATTGCAGTGGAATGCAAAACCAGAAATAACAGGAAATAAATATTCAAAAGTCACTGGTAACTATGATTGAAACAAACAGAACTCCGGTAATTGTAAAAAGCACACAGTCTCAGTATAACTCAGGATGAAATAACTTTGGAAAAACAGAACTCTGATAACTGTACAGTCTCTATGAAGCACAAGTCCAGATAGCCTAACGGGCTTAAGCAGGAGACAGTCTCTAAGCAAATAGATGTTAACTGCTGAGATGCACAGATGGTAACTGATAATGAGTGCACAGGTAGATAATGATAAAACACCTGAGGAGAGTCTCTTACTGCTGGTGGATTGTGGCTGGCTGTGGCTGGAGTTTGTAGTTCCACAGGAACACTGGAACAGGGAGATGACTTGGAGATGCCAGAAATAGAAGACTGCTGGAAACAAAGGATTGAAGACTGGAACTGGAACTGGAACGGAACTGGAACTGCTGGGACCTGTAGTTCCACAGGTCCAATACACAGGGGTATCTCTGCAGACAGAGGACTGCAAACAGGAGACGCCTGTTCACAGAATGTGACGTGTTGTCCAAGGCGATGAGACTGAGCCAGGAACTGGAGTTTATACCCCTTGGTCTGTGATGATTGGATGTTGCATCTGTGAGAACACACCCCGCTGGATTGGGTGTTCAGATCAGCTGTGAGTTAGCTGAAGCACTGTGTACTCCAGGCTGCAGTAGACTGAAAACTGGAACTGGAACAGAACTGAACTGCTGGAACCTGTAGTTCCACAGTAGTGATGCGACAGAGAATGCAGATTCCTGACAGATCCAGTCCTGAACTCCGAACCTTCGGCCTTCCAGATGGTGTGGTAGTTGTAGCCACCAGAGGAGTGAAATCTTGGCTTTTGGTGACAGACGTACCCTCTGGTGCATATGTAGGTGAGATCCCAACCACTGGTCCAAGAGATCCAGCTGAAAGGATCGAGCATGAAACTTTCTATACTGCAGAGCCTCGTAGGAGGCAACCATCTTCCCCAGAAGGTGGATGCACTTATGAACCGATACCCGGGAAGGATTAAAGACATCCCGGACCATTGTTTGAATCACCAATGCTTTCTCCATCCAAATGAGACTTTGGAAGGTTCAGGATCCACCGTGCTCCTTGAGCAGATGTGTCGTGAGAGCAATGGATTTTAACAACTTCTCCCTGGACGACGCTTTGATCAGGAGATCATCCAGATACGGAATTTTGTTCACGCCCTGCTTGCGGAGGAGCACCATCATCTCTGCCATCACCTTGGTGAAGACCGAACGGCAGTACCTGAAACTGATAGTGATCATCTAACAGTGCATACCAGAGATATGCCTGATGCGGCGACCAAATGGGAATGTGGAGGTACGCATCCTTGATGTCCAGGGACACCAGGAACCCCCCATCCGTCAGTCCTGAGATGACAGCTCTCAGAGACTCCATCTTGAACTTGAACTCCCTGAGATAAGGGTTCAAAGACTTTAAGTTCAGAATTGGTTGTACCGAACCATCCGGCTTCGGTACCACGAAAAGGTTCGAATAGTAGCCTTTGTTCCACTGATGAGGCTGAACTGGAACAATGACATCAGACACTACCAATTTTCAGATAGCTTCCAGAAGAATTGTTCTGTCTGCTGGCAAAGCCGGCAAGCCTGATTTGAAGAAACGGTGAGGTGGGAGAGTTTGAAACTCCAGTCTGTACCCCCTGGAATCTATATGCGGTATCCAAGGGTCCAGGCCAGACGACACCCAGACATGGCTGAAATGCCGGAGTCTTGCTCCCACCTGACCTTCCTCCAGGCTGTGTGGTCCACCGTCATGCAGAGGACTTGGAGGCACCAGAAACAGGCTTCTGGTCTTGGGGACCTGCGGGAGCAGGCTATTTTCCTTTAGCACGACCACCTCTGAAGAAGGTGTGAGAAGGCTTGTTCTTTCTAGGCCTCGCGGGCTGATTGGACTGTGACGTGGCTGGTGTAAAAGGCTTCTTCATAGCCGGTGCAGCTGAGAGGAGAAAAGGAGACTTACCCGCCGTGCCGAGTCAATCCACTCATCCAGCTCCTCCCCAAACAAAGCCTGACTTGTATAGGGTAGGCCCTCCACACCTTTCCTGGATTCCGCGTCCACAGACCATTGGCGCAGCCAGAGACCCCTGCGAGCCGAGACGGACATGGAGGAGATTCCCACAGCCATGGAACCCAGGTCCTTCATGGAATCTACCAGGAACCCTGCCGAATTCTGTATGTTACGTTAAAATAAATCAATGTCACCTTTATCCATCGTAGTCAAGTCCTCCTGCAGAGTGATTGACCACCTGGCTATAGCTTTAGAAATCCATGCACAGGCAATAGTAGGCCGCAGTATAGCCCCTGAAGCCGTGTATATGGATTTGAGCGTAGCATCCACCTTGCGATCTGCCGGATCCTTCAACGTGGTAGATCCCGGCACTGGTAAAACCACTTGTTTTGATAATTTCAACAAATGGGGGTAATCTGCGCACTGGGGTAGTTTGGCTGTTTGGGATGTGCTGCTAATCAAAAGGGTGTCCTTGCCCTTTAAATAAACAATGTAAAACAAATGGTTTTTAACCTGACTGCGCTCATCCCCTACAGTTCTAAATGATTGTGAAAGAATTCTACTCAGTATACTGGATACTAATTAAAATAGGTTTTACTTGCATACAAAATGATTGTAATCACACTCAAAAAAAGCAATGAAATGAGAACGAGAAATAAACCGGAACCCGAGTATTTGTTCCATACCACTAGAATATATATATTACTGCAATAAACAAAGATGACAACCAACAGCTTAGTTGCAGGTAACTGCATCTTGGCACTAACGATTTAAGCATAGAAACTCAGTCATATATCAAGTATTTATTTAGTTTATCCAAGAATACAAACATTTAGTTGTCACCAATAAACAAATAAATTACTTTCTCAAGTAACAGATCTTCACTTGCATTGCCATGTTTTCAGGCCTCCCCCTTTTTCTGATACTAAAGTATTGGATAGAGTGAAGGAATGCTCTAATTACTCCTGTCTAATATTGACAACCTCAAACACCAATCAAACCATTGAAACAAAGGAAGAACAGACATGAGTCCCGCCCTTTAACCTATTTAAAATCAGCCTCGATCAGGACACTGCAAAGACTCCTAGAGGAAGACCAAATCGGTTGAAACACGTTGGAGGAGACTAACAAGGAACATCACACATCAGCGGATAGCAGGAGAGAGCTGCAAGACCTTCGGACCCACGGCGCAGACACCGGTTAGCCGTACATACGGACGGGCAGCAGGAGGATCACACAGGTGAGTTCTCCGTTGTGGGGAGGTGTGCTATTGCCACAGGTTCCATACAGATCCTGCGACTAAGCTCCCTCCCCCGTGACCACGACTAGCCCGGCGAGTGCTGCAGGCTCACGGGGAGATCCGTAGCAGGACGAATCGACAGAGCGGGCACACGAGCCAAGCGGCAAGTCTGTCCGGAGCCGCCAAGAGATCCCGCTGCCCCCTGCACCTGTACCCCTTATCACTACGGCCGCAACGAGAGTGCACTTACACCTGCTTTCACTCACAGAGGTACGGGACGCCGTCCTCTGTTATAAAGACAGACATTGAAAGAAACTTTCACAGTCCGGTCAGGACCAGGGATACCTTTACCCGTGAGCCTTTTTAGACTCTTAAGGAACCACATTTTGACTTTATTAACCATTTCCAGCTCATTAGTCTGTGTGCTATGGCACCCATGTGTCACAACTGAGGGCCTGAGCTGACAGGGGGAAGCCTCAGTTGTAGGGGCTGGGGTGAAGCTAAACTTCGCAGGTTTTATCAGACCCCTGGACATACGAGTAGGATGTAGAAAGGTTGCCCGAAGGCGTGACCATGACAACCAGGATTAAAAGTCAATAAGTATTTATTAACAGAACTCCATGTAATCACAGCAGTAATAAGTCAATGAATATATACAGCAGATTTGGTAAAAACAGTTCCTGGAGAACTACGGGTTGGCAACGGCCACAGGGTACTGGTAGCAGTAGGTACAGTTCTTAATGTCCCAGAGATGGAATGTCCTTACCAGACCCGTCCGTAGTATGAGATATAGTCAAAGAACACACCAGCAGATGTTTCACTGGAAGCTGGTAACACTGTAGTTGAGGTAGCTGCTGAGGACGCTGGATGGAACCAGCCAGGTGTTAAGACATGGAGTAGATGCTGGATGGAACCAGCCAGAGAGTAGAATGAAGCTAGGGAGCGAAGATGTAGAAACCAATGGTTTGCAGGTACCGATGGTTTGCAGGTAACTGATGGTATGCAGGTAATAGCTGGAAAAGCACCGGCTCTTTAAGATAGCTAATCACTGCTGGAAGCTGACCGCTGGAAGCAGATGAGACTGTAGCTGGAGACTGGAGCAAACACAGGAGACTGTAGAGTCAGGCTGCACCGCAAGATGGTAGGCTGGTGCGGGTCTCTTAGTGGAATCTGGAAACAGGAGCTGGAACCTGAAATAGAAACAACCACAGGAGAGAGAGACTGGAAACAAGGTTTGACAACCAAAGCACTGACGATTTCCTGGTTCAGGCTCAATCCCTTTATACCCTTAGGTATGCAGGGATTGGATGAACAATTAGGCAGACTTCAGCGGAGCTATGGATTGGAGGACAGGATCATGTGACTAGAACTAAGATGGCTGCGCCCATACCGGCCAGTGGAGGGAAACCTTGTTTGTAACACCACATGGAGATTCCTCTGTAATGGCGGCGGTGAACACAGAGAACGCCGGCTTGCGTCTCAGACCTCCAGCGCGGACGGCCGCGGCCGCAGTAGATGAGGAGTGCCACATAACCTGCAATGTATTGAGAATACCAAGACGATGCCCGAGGCCCCGCCGGCTGGTGACGCCATGCCAGTCGCCCGGGCACTGGAAGGACAATATCCACGGATCAGCAGAGATGGGTCATGACATATGAATGCTAACAACACAGCTGGGAACCGGGCCTAGGATGCTGGGCCAGCCTCAGGAGACACCTGAAAGGTAAATAATGGCGTCCAGATACCCGGATCGTGACAGCACCCCCCCCTTTAGGAGTGGCCCCAGGACGCTTCTTAGGCTTCTGAGGAAATCTGGAGTGGAAATTCCGGACCAAGGTAGGAGCATGGACATCTGAAGCATTGGTCCAAGAACGTTCCTCAGGGCCATAGCCCTTCCAATCAATAAGATATTGTAACTGACCATAACGGAAACGTGAATCCAGAATCTTGGCAACTTCATACTCAACTCCCCGCTGAGTCTGCACTTTAGGAGCCAAAGGTAGTGCAGAATGGAATCGGTTCAGGATCAGCGGTTTCAGAGGGGAAACGTGGAATGTCCTAGGAATTTTCAAGAATGGGGGTAACTGGAGTTTGTAAGCAACAGGATTGATAACTTGTTCAATTTGAAAAGGACCGATGTAACAGGGAGCAAACTTCATGCTTGGAACTTTCAACCTCAAATTCTTTGTAGACAACCAAACACGATCACCCACTTTGAGGGCAGGAATTGCCCTATGCTTCTTATCTGCAAACTTCTTGTATCTGAACGATGCTTTGAGCAGAGCCGCTCGAACATTCTTCCAGTTGTTTGAAAACTGGCGCAAGGTGATATCAACTGCTGGTACAGAAGTCGCTGGAAGCGGTTGGAATTCTGGAACTTTAGGGTGGAATCTGTAGTTGATGAAGAATGGTGTTGAAGAAGATGAGGAATGATATTGGTTGTTATGGCTGAACTCGGCCCAGGGAAGGAGTTGAACCCAGTCATCTTGAGAGGAAGACACATAAATGCGGAGGAAGGCCTCCAAGTCCTGATTCACCCTCTCAGTTTGACCATTGGTCTGAGGATGGTAAGCTGTAAAAAACTTTAATTTGACTTGGAGGGCTTGACACAAACTTCGCCTGAATTTGGCTACAAATTGTACCCCTCTGTCAGAGATGATCTCCTCGGGAAGACCGTGTAGCCGGAAGATCTCCTGAATGAATGCTTGAGCCAATTTGGAAGCTGACGGAAGACCGGTGAGGGGAATGAAATGTGCCATCTTGGTGAACCGGTCAACCACTACCCAGATGGTATTAAACTTCTTGCACATAGGCAGGTCTGTAACGAAGTCCATCGACAAATGGGTCCACGGTCGACGGGGAACAGATAATGGAACCAGTTGCCCCGCAGGCGACTGGCGGTATACTTTGTGTTGGGCACACTTTGGGCAAGAAGCAATAAACTCCATGACGTCCTTTTTCAGAGTTGGCCACCAATAAGTCCTAGAAATGAACTCAAGGGTTTTCTGAATGCCTGTATGTCCGGCAAAACGGGAAGCATGTGCCCAATGCATGAGCTTCTTCCTTAACACCGATTTCACAAAACTTTTCCCTGGTGGGGGCGTAGAGTCCATCCTTACCGTGGAGAATGCCATCAGATTGATAATAGGATGCTTGTCAGAAGACTCCGACTCATTTTCTTGCTCCCAAGAGCAGGAAAGGGCATCGGCCTTACGATTCTGAGAGCCCGGACAGAACTGGAGTTTAAAGTCGAACCTAGAAAAGAAAAGTGCCCATCTGGCCTGACGAGGATTGAGACATTGTGCGCCTTTCAAATACAAAAGATTCTTGTGATCAGTAAGTATGGTAACAGAATGAGAATCTCCCTCCAGCAGGTATCTCCACTCCTCCAGAGCGAGTTTGATTGCCAGCAACTCCTGATCGCCAATGGCATAGTTGCGCTCAGCTGGGGAAAACTTCCGGGAGAAGAAACTGCAAGGATGCAGATGACCATCTTTTGCTCTCTGGGATAGCACGCCGCCTACTCCAACGGAAGCGGCATCCACCTCAAGGATGAAAGGTGAGTTGATGTCGGGCTGTTTCAATACCGGAGCAGAGATGAATCGTTGCTTTAATAAATGAAAGGCTTGCATAGCTTCTTCAGACCACTTGGACGGATTAGCACCCTTCTTAGTTAACGCAGTGATAGGCGCCACAATGGTGGAAAAGTCTCGTATAAACTTTCTGTAATATTTAGCGAATCCTAAAAATCTCTGGACCCCTATGAGGGTTAAAGGAATCGGCCAATTCTGAATAGCTTGTAGTTTCTCAGGATCCATCTCTAGTCCAGAACCGGACACAATGTAGTCTAGAAACGGAATGGATTTGACTTCAAAAACGCACTTCTCCAATTTGCAATAGAGATGATTGACGCGGAGACGGATCAGAACTTCCTTTACCCAGAAACGATGTTCCTCCAGATTGTTGGCAAAGATGAGGATATCATCGAGATAAACCACGACATGATGATATAAGATGTCTCTGAAGATCTCGTTCACGAAATGCTGGAAGACAGCTGGAGCATTACTTAATCCGAAAGGCATGACGAGGTACTCATAATGTCCATCACGGGTGTTAAATGCGGTCTTCCACTCGTCACCCTCTCGGATCCGGATGAGGTTGTAGGCACCCCTCAAATCTAATTTCGTGAAGATGGTTGCTCCGCTAACTCGATCAAAGAGTTCTGTAATCAGGGGTAAAGGATATCGGTTCTTGACAGTGATGTCGTTCAAGCCTCTGTAGTCGATGCATGGCCGCAGGCCACCATCTTTCTTCTTGACGAAGAAGAAACCTGCGCCAGCTGGGGAGGAAGAAGGTCGAATGAAGCCCTTCGCCAAATTCTCCTTAATATATTCTTCCATAGAATGCGTTTCTGGTAAAGACAGCGGATAGGTTCGGCCTTGAGGTGGAACCTTCCCCGGGATGAGATCGATTGGACAGTCCCATTCCCTATGAGGAGGAAGGATATCGGCAGAAGCTTTACTGAACACGTCCGTGTAATCTTGATACGGAGGAGGTGGAACATCAGACGACTTGGAGGAGGAAGAACATACGGGAAGCACTTTGGACAAACAGGTCTCAGTACAGGAAGGACCCCATGCCAGGATTTGAGTAGTCGTCCAGTCAATCGAAGGGTTATGGAGACGAAGCCATGGAAGGCCCAAAACCACTGGATGTGTGGCTCTTGGAATTACTAGGAAGGAAATGAATTCTGAATGAAGAACTCCTACTTTCAGACGAACTGGTAGAGTTCTTGAGGAAATAACTGCATCAAAAATCTTACTGCCATCCACAGCAGTCAAAGATATGGACGAGGAAAGTCTCTCAGTGGGTAGGGACCACCGTTTAACATATGCTTCAGTTATAAAATTCCCAGCTGCTCCGGAATCTAGGAGGGCAATGACGTTCCTATAACATTGAGCAATTTGAAGCGAGACTGGGAGATTACAATCATGAGGAGATGGAGAGGAGAGCATTACTCCTAGCCGGCCCTCTCCTTGGTGGGCTAGGACTTGAAGTTTCCCGGACGTTTGTGACAGGCATTGATTACATGAGACGGAGCTGCACAATAAAGACAGAGGTACTCAGAAAGACGTCTTCGAAGCTCAGATGGAGATAGACGGGAACGACCAATCTGCATGGGCTCATCTTTGGATGGAGACGGTTGACGAAGAGGAGGAGCAGAAGATTTCGGGATAGATGACCTTCCCCGCTCGGTTGCTCTTTCTCTGAAACGTAGATCAACTTTTGTACACAGGGATATTAGCTCATCCAACTTAGAGGGCTCTGGTAGCTAATTCGTCCTTGATGCGTTCAGAAAAGCCATGCCAGAATGCAGCATACAGGGCTTCGTCGTTCCATGCCAGTTCAGATGCCAGGAGCTTGAATTGTATTAAGTACTGTCCCACAGTATGCGTTCCTTGGCGTAAACAAAGAATCTCAGAGGAAGCAGAAGTTACACGGCCTGGCTCGTCGAAGATGCGCCTGAATGTTGTTACAAAGTCAGTATATGAGGACAACAGGGTGTCGGAGTTCTCCCATAAAGGTGATGCCCAATCAAGGGCGGAGCCACTGAGGAGGGAAATAATGTAAGCAATTTTAGTGCGATCACTAGGGAAACTGCCAGGTTGTAGCTCAAAATGAATTTCACATTGGTTGAGAAATCCCCTGCAAGATCTTGGAGATCCATCAAATTTTGCTGGCGTTGGAAGATGAAGACGTGGAGCAGAAATGGGTAAGGTGGGTGGGGTTACAACTGGTGTCACTGTGGTGGATGCAGCGGACGCCCCTGAACCACGGAGGGTCGTTTGGATCCCATCCAGCCGAGTAGAGAGATCCTGGAGACAGCGGATGATGTGGCCTTGTGCAGCCTCCTGATGTTCGAGTCTGGCTGCCAGTTCTTGCATTGGCCTGGCCGCTTGATCCTGGTCTCCGGCTGGATTCATCTGGTCAGTGCTTACTGTCACAACTGAGGGCCTGAGCTAACAGGGGGAAGCCTCAGTTGTAGGGGCTGGGGTGAAGCTAAACTTCGCAGGTTTTATCAGACCCCTGGACATACGAGTAGGATGTAGAAAGGTTGCCCGAAGGCGTGACCATGATAACCAGGATTAAAAGTCAATAAGTATTTATTAACAGAACTCCATGTAATCATAGCAGTAATAAGTCAATGAAGATATACAGCAGATTTGGTAAAAACAGTTCCTGGAGAACTACGGGTTGGCAACGACCACAGGGTACTGGTAGCAGTAGGTACAGTTCTTAATGTCCCAGAGATGGAATGTCCTTACCAGACCCATCCGTAGTATGAGATATAGCCAAAGAACACACCAGCAGATGTTTCACTGGAAGCTGGTAACACTGTAGTTGAGGTAGCTGCTGAGGACGCTGGATGGAACCAGCCAGGTGTTAAGACATGGAGTAGATGCTGGATGGAACCAGCCAGAGAGTAGAATGAAGCTAGGGAGCGAAGATGTAGAAACCAATGGTTTGCAGGTACCGATGGTTTGCAGGTAACTGATGGTATGCAGGTAATAGCTGGAAAAGCACCGGCTCTTTAAGATAGCTGATCACTACTGGAAGCTGACCGCTGGAAGCAGATGAGACTGTAGCCGGAGACTGGAGCAAACACAGGAGACTGTAGAGTCAGGCTGCACCGCAAGATGGTAGGCTGGTGCGGGTCTCTTAGTGGAATCTGGAAACAGGAGCTGGAACCTGAAATAGAAACAACCACAGGAGAGAGAGACTGGAAACAAGGTTTGACAACCAAAGCACTGACGATTTCCTGGTTCAGGCTCAATCCCTTTATACCCTTAGGTATGCAGGGATTGGATGAACAATTAGGCAGACTTCAGCGGAGCTATGGATTGGAGGACAGGATCATGTGACTAGAACTAAGATGGCTGCGCCCATACCGGAGATTCCTCTGTAATGGCGGTGGTGAACACAGAGAACGCTGACTTGCGTCTCAGACCTCCAGCGCGGACGGCCGCGGCCGCAGTAGACGAGGAGTGCCACATAACCTGCAATGTATAGAGAATACCAAGACGATGCCCGAGGCCCCGCCGGCTGGTGACGCCATGCCAGTCGCCCGGGCACTGGAAGCACAATATCCACGGATCAGCAGAGATGAGACATGACATATGAATGCTAGCAACACAGCTGGGAACCGGGACTAGGACGCTGGGCCAGCCTCAGGAGACACCTGAAAGGTAAATAATGGCGTCCAGATACCCGGATCGTGACAACATGCTTAATACCAGAAGGAATTGATTGTTAATATCAGTGGCACAAAGGACAGAGTTGCATGACAAGTGCTCACCATTGGAGCACATGACCGTTATATTCGTTTCATATTGTATTTCAGTATTATTTTCTCGTTCTCATTTCATTGCTTTTTTGAGTGTGATTACAATCATTTTGTATGCTAGTAAAACCTATTTTAATTAGTATCCAGTATACTGAGTAGAATTCTTTCACAATCATTTAGAACTGTAGGGGATGAGCGCAGTCAGGTTAAAAACCATTTGTTTTACACTTGTTTTGATAGCCTCGAGACAGAGGTGTCAACTATAGGCGGAGACTCCCATTTTTTTTCTATCATCCTCTGGGAATGGAAAAGCAACCAAGACCCTCTTAGGGATCTGGAATTTTTTCTCCGGATTTTCCCAGGCCTTTTTAAATATAGCATTTAGCTGCTGGGGTGAGCGTTTCCCTGCATCGGGTAGCGATCTATCCCCTCTGGAGCTCAGTGTCCAGTCAGCAGAGACAGTGGCTCAGAACCCGCAGGGCGGACACTGCTCACCCCCCCCCCCCCCTCCTCAGTCCCTCGATGTAGGGAGGCTGTTGTCAGCAGCCTCCCTGTAAAATAAAAACTCTAAGAAAACTTTTAGTAAGAAAGCTCTGTAGAGCTCCCCTAGCTGTGACCGGCTCCTCCGGGCACATTTTCTAAACTGAGTCTGGTAGGAGGGGCATAGAGGGAGGAGCCAGCCCACACTGTTAAACTCTTAAAGTGCCAATGGCTCCTGGTGGACCCGTCTATACCCCATGGTACTAATATGGACCCCAGAATCCTCTCGGACGTAAGAGAAATAGGGGTGCTAAAGTCTTAATAACATTACACTGGCCCTATCTGCTATAAAAGTTTGGGTGCAGTTAAAAATTAAAAGCACACTGTTCCTGTATGCTGTGAAATATAGGGGTGCTGATGTCCTAATAACATTACACTGGCCCTGTCTGCTATAAAAATGTGGGTGCAGTCCTTACAAATTAAAAGCACACTGCTCCTGTATGCTGTGATATATAGGGGTGCTGATGTCTTAATAACATTACACTGGCCCTGTCTGCTATAAAAGTTTGGGTGCAGTTAAAAATTAAAAGCACACTGTTCCTGTATGCTGTGAAATATAGGGGTGCTGATGTCTTAATAACATTACACTGGCCAGGGCCGACACTATCCGCTCAGCCAAGGAATGCAAAGCAGGGAGGCGCCAGGCTGGAAAGGCGCTGTCTCTGCTCTGCATCCCTGCTGATGTCCTCTGCAGGCTGCTGCGCCTGTCACACTGCACGACAGGCAGCGGCGGCAGCAGCTTGAAGTCTCCTCCCCTCGTGCCTGTGAAAGCAGCAGTGTGCGAGACCTGCGAAGGGGGCGGAGCTACACAGGAATGGGGTCAGAGCTACATGGGACTGAGCGGGTGGAGCTACATGGGACCAGGATGTTACAGAGGCTGTATAATATGTGTTTAAGTGGCTTTTTTGGGCATTTTGTGTATAAGCAGCTCTACTACTGGGGGCATTATGTATATAAGTGGCACTACTACGTGCAGTATAATGTGAATAAGATTGTGCTACTAGCTGCACTCCCTGCACTTATGGTAGCTACACCCTTGTATGCAACACATGTAACTGTGACAGGAAAGGTGGTCCCTCTCAGCTGTGGGTCCCAAAGCAGCTGCACCTATGGTAGCTACAGCCTGCATATAACACATGTAATTGTGACAGGGAAGGTTGCCCCTCTCAGCTCTGCATAGCAGCTGCACTCCCTGCACTTATGGTAGCTACGTCCTTGTATATAACACATGTAACTGTGACAGGGAAGGTGGCCCCTCTCAGCACTGGGCCCCATAGGCAGGGCCGGTGCAAGGTAATTGGCACCCTAGGCAAAACTTATGCTCCCCCCCCCCCCCCCCTTCACACACACCCTTAGGTGAGAAAGCGTGGAGGAGATAGATCTGTGTCAGGGTTCAGCTTCACCGCACCATGCTGGCACTGTGCGGTGACCTGTTATTGGCTGGCTGGTGAACTTGTTCCTGTGCACAGTGCGGGACCTCACACAGCTGCTGCCACTGTCATTGGTCAATGGATGTGGGGGCGTGTGCGAGAGCGGTAGTGTATCAGCAGGGTTCAGTGTGTACAGTGGCTTCCAGATGCGTAGCGGGGACCATGGTGGATAATGTGTATCGGACCCGCTCCCTGGGGGTGGCGGCTGAGGGGCTTCTGGATTAGGATGTGGATGGCTGAGCAGCTCTGGTCTGGCATTACTACATCAGAGACAAATGAAGTTGCACCGATAAATATCGCTAGTGGATCTTGTCCCTGCTGCAGAGGTATGAGTGCCAGACCATGCTGTGGCACAGGGTGAGCTCAGTGGGGAAGTATGACTTGTACCCGGGAGAGAGGACGGCTTCCCTGTCACTGCTACAGTAGTGTCCTTTACTCACATCACGCCTCACAGTTATGTCCGTTGCTCACATTAAGATGCACACTAGAGCCCCTTGTACACATTATACCACACAGTAGTGCCCCTTACACATTATGCCCGCAACACCCCCAACCCCCTCTTCCCTCCAGTGAGCTGAAAAATAAGATTGTAAACAGAATAGCTTTCAATCTAGCATGATGAGAGCAAGCAATAGGATTGCCAGATCTAGAGTTACAGGGCCTAATTCAGAGGTGATCGTAGCAGCAAATTTGCTAGCAGTCGGGCAAAACCATGTGCACTGCAGGGGGGGGGGCAGATGTAACATGTGCAAAGAGAGTTAGATTTGAGTGGGGTGTGTTCAAACTGAAATCTATATTGAAGTGTAAAAATAAAGCAGCCAATATTTACCCTATACAGAAACAAAATAACCCACCCAAATCTATCTCTCTCTGCAAATGTTATATCTGCCCCCCCTGCAGTGCACCTGGTTTTGCCCAACTGCTAACAAAATTGCTGCTGCGGTCAACTTTGAATTACCCCCATAGAGAGGAAGATCCTTAATGTAAACAGTGATGGGCGGATGTACAGATGGAGCCACGCTAATCGTGGCTCCATCTGCGACTAGGTGCGCTCCGCTGGGAACGAATTGGACGCACGTGCGTCATAGATGTGCCCCATTCACTTTGAATGGGAGCATCTGTGTACGCTTGGCGGCGGGCCGAGGCGCACCTAGGCATGCCTCTTGCCCCCGTCTGTGTGGCTCCAGTCGGCCAGTGCATATAGAGGAAAAGGAGGGATTTGAAGGATCCCTGTTCAAGGATTTCTAAGGATTTCTACTGAAAGAAGCCCAAAGGCTTCTTTTGGCAACACCATTTATAGATGGTGTTACCTATTGGGCACAATTTTCTGGAGCTTTGTGCAATAAAAAAAAAAAAAGAAAAAGAAAAAAAGGTCAAAACTGTGAAAACTGCATTTTTCTTTTTAGTGCAGTTTAGTGTTAGTACATCCCACCTGTGGGGGTCATTCCGAGTTGTTCGCTCGCAAGCGGATTTTAGCAGATTTGCTCATGCTAAGCCGCCGCCTACTGGGAGTGAATCTTAGCTTCTTAAAATTGCGAACGATATATTCGCAATATTGCGATTACACACCTCGTAGCAGTTTCTGAGTAGCTCCAGACTTACTCGGCATCTGCGATCATTTCAGTGCTTGTCGTTCCTGGTTTGACATCACAAACACACCCAGCGTTCGCCCAGACACTCCCCCGTTTCTCCGGCCACTCCTGCGTTTTTCCCGGAAACGGTAGCGTTTTTTCCCACACGCCCATAAAACGGCCTGTTTCCGCCCAGTAACACCCATTTCCTGTCAATCACATTACGATCGCCAGAACGAAGAAAAAGCCGTGAGTAAAAATCGTAACTGCATAGCAAATTTACTTGGCGCAGTCGCAGTGCGGACATTGCGCATGCGCATTAAGCGGAAAATCGCTGCGATGCGAAGATTTTTACCGAGTGAACAACTCGGAATGACCCCCTGTGTGTGCACATGTACAATGCAAAATGTGTTAAATGCATGTCTACAAACTCACTCACAGGTTACAGTAAAAGCACTGATGAAACTAGAGCTGCCTGGGAGATTGCAAGGCACCCATTCCTAGTCATCTACCTTCAAGAAACATGCCTGTCTGCATGGGTCAAACAGCACCAGACCCTGCAGAAAGTTGGCACTGGAAGGCACCAATAGCCATGTGGCAGCCACGACCTGGGGGTATATTTACTAAAATTCGTATTTTTACGAATGAGGTTAAAGTTCAAACACGAATGACATCGAAAGTGTAAAATTGTAACTTTTTGAATTTATTACGACTAATTTACTAAGCTGTCGTATTTTGCATTTTCAAATTTTCCGATGTCGATGTCATTCGTATTTTTTGGCAGTGTTTTACGGGAGTGAATTGTAAAACACTGCCGACATTAACACAATGAATCTCGGCCGGGTCTGTGAGATCCGTGCTGGGCTTCATTGTGCACCTATCGTAAAAAAAAGAACATTGTTAAAAAAAAAATTAAAAAAATGCATGGGGTCCCCCCCCCTAAACAAAACCAGCCTCGGGCTCTTTAAGCCGGTCCTGGTTCACAAAATATGTGGAAAAAAATGACCGGGGTTCCCCCATATTTCATAAACCAGCACCGGGCTCTGCGCCTGGTCCTGGTTCCAAAAATACGGGGGACAAAAAGCGTAGGGGTCCCCCGTATTTTTGAAACCAGCACCGGGCTCCACTAGCCAGGTACATAATGCCACAGCCGGGGGACACTTTTATATTGGTCCCTGCAGCCCTGGCATTACATACCCAACTAGTCACCTCTGGCCGGGGTACCCTGGAGGAGTGGGAACCCCTTAAATCAAGGGGTCCCCCCCCTCCAGCCACCCAAGGGCCAGGGGTGAAGCCCGAGGCTGTCCCCCCCATCCAAGGGCGGCGGATGGGGGGCTGATAGCCTTTTGTGAAAATAAGAATATTGTTTTTAGTAGCAGTACTACAAGTCCCAGCAAGCCTCCCCCGCAAGCTGGTACTTGGAGAACCACAAGTACCAGCATGCGGTGGAAAACAGGGCCCGCTGGTACCTGTAGTACTACTACTAAAAAAATACCCCCCAAAAAACAGGACACACACACCGTGAAAGTAAAATTTTATTACATACATGCACACCACCATACATACATACTTACCTATGTTCACACGTGGCTCGGTCCTCTTCTCCATGTAGAATCCTAGGGGTACCTGTGAAAGAAATTATACTCACATAATCCAGGGTATCTTCTTTCCTTACCGCTGACCGCAAAGTTCCCACCATTGGCTACAATGGAGCGCATAGGCGCTACATTGTATCTGTGCCGTGTGCTACCTGACAGAAACTACAGGAGCACACAGCCAATCAGGAGAGTGCCACGACGTGGCGCTCCCTGATTGGCTGAAGTGACCCTCTTTGACAGGAGTCAGGGGGGGTCCTGGCAGTCGGAGAAAGGGGTCCCATGTGTAAACATGGGACCCCTTTCAGTGCGTGGTCGGGTTTCCGTTTTATTTTTTTGCCAAGTACGTGGATTATACAAAGGAAAGAAGATACCCTGGATTATGTGAGTATAATTTTTTTCACAGGTACCCCTAGGATTCTACATGGAGAAGAGTACCGAGCCACGTGTGAACATAGGTAAGTATGTATGTATGGTGGTGTGCATGTATGTAATAAAATTTTACTTTCACGGTGTGTGTGTCCTGTTTTTTTGGGGGTATTTTTTTAGTAGTAGTACTACAGGTACCAGCGGGCCCGGGTTTCCACCGCATGCTGGTACTTGTGGTTCTCCAAGTACCAGCTTGTGGGGGAGGCTTGCTGGGACTTGTAGTACTGCTACTAAAAACAATATTCTCATTTTCACAAAAGGCTATCAGCCCCCCATCCGCCGCCCTTGGATGGGGGGGACAGCCTCGGGCTTCACCCCTGGCCCTTGGGTGGCTGGAGGGGGGGGACCCCTTGATTTAAGGGGTTCCCACTCCTCCAGGGTACCCCGGCCAGGGGTGACTAGTTGGGTATGTAATGCCAGGGCCGCAGGGACCAATATTAAAGTGTCCCCCGGCTGTGGCATTATGTACCTGGCTAGTGGAGCCCGGTGCTGGTTTCAAAAATACGGGGGACCCCTACGCTTTTTGTCCCCCGTATTTTTGGAACCAGGACCAGGCGCAGAGCCCGGTGCTGGTTTATGAAATATGGGGGAACCCCGGTCATTTTTTTCCACATATTTTGTGAACCAGGACCGGCTCAAAGAGCCCGAGGCTGGTTTTGCTTAGTGGGGGGGAACCCACGCATTTTTGTCCAGCAAATTTAACACAATCCAACCCCTTCCCACTGATAAACATGCACGGATCTCATGGATCCGTGCATGCCTATCAGAACACGGTAAAAAAAAGCAGGTCTGTTTTATTTTAGCTTTTTTTTACGAATTGTATTTTTTCACGGCAGTGTTTGGCTATTGCCGGCAGTGTTTGTGAATTACACTTTTTAGTAAATTACCGAGTTCTACCAAATAACAGGTGTATTTGACCGATGGTGTATTCATTCGTAATTTTTTTCTTTGACTTCCAAAAAAATACAAATGCCCTCATCACTGCCGAGATTTGAGTTTAGTAAATTCCCGAGATGACACTTTGAAGAAAAAACACCAACTCGGTCAAAATCGGGAGCTTAGTAAATGTACCCCATGGTGTCCAAACCTCCAGCCACTTACCTGAGTGAGAAAGGGCAGGGAGTACATTCTGGTGCAGATTAGCCCAGGTGTAGTGTGACCAGGGAGAGGGGACAGGATCACGTGTGATGCTGCTATTACTAGAGATGAGCGGGTTCGGTTTCTCTGAATCCGAACCCGCCAGAACTTCATGTTTTTTTTCACGGGTCCGAGCGACTCGGATCTTCCCGCCTTGCTCGGTTAACCCGAGCGCGCCCGAACGTCATCATGACGCTGTCGGATTCTCGCGAGGCTCGGATTCTATCGCGAGACTCGGATTCTATATAAGGAGCCGCGCGTCGCCGCCATTTTCACACGTGCATTGAGATTGATAGGGAGAGGACGTGGCTGGCGTCCTCTCCGTTTAGAATTAGAATAGATTAGAGAGACACTTGATTTACTAATTTTGGGGAGCATTAGGAGTACTCAGTAGTGTACAGTGCAGAGTTTTGCTGATAGTGACCAGTGACCACCACTTTTATTTATAATCCGTTCTCTGCCTGAAAAAAGCGATACACAGCACACAGTGACTCAGTCACATACCATATCTGTGTGCACTGCTCAGGCTCAGGCCAGTGTGCTGCATCATCTATTATCTATATATAATATTATATATATCTGTCTGACTGCTCAGCTCACACAGCTTATAATTGTGGGGGAGACTGGGGAGCACTACTGCAGTGCCAGTTATAGGTTATAGCAGGAGCCAGGAGTACATAATATAATCCGTTCTCTGCCTGAAAAAAGCGATACACAGCACACAGTGACTCAGTCACATACCATATCTGTGTGCACTGCTCAGACTCGTGTGCTGCATCATCTATTATCTATATATAATATTATATATATCTGTCTGACTGCTCAGCTCACACAGCTTATAACTGTGGGGGAGACTGGGGAGCACTACTGCAGTGCCAGTTATAGGTTATAGCAGGAGCCAGGAGTACATAATATATTATATAGTGAGTGACCACCAGACACACAGTGCAGTTTATTTAATATATCCGTTCTCTGCCTGAAAAAAGCGATACACACAGTGACTCAGTCAGTCACATACCATATCTGTGTGCACTGCTCAGGCTCAGGCCAGTGTGCTGCATCATCTATATATATTATATATCTGTCTGACTGCTCAGCTCACACAGCTTATAATTGTGGGGGAGACTGGGGAGCACTACTGCAGTGCCAGTTATAGGTTATAGCAGGAGCCAGGAGTACATAATATTATATTAAAATTAAACAGTGCACACTTTTGCTGCAGGAGTGCCACTGCCAGTGTGACTAGTGACCAGTGACCTGACCACCAGTATATAATATTAGTAGTATACTATCTCTTTATCAACCAGTCTATATTAGCAGCAGACACAGTACAGTGCGGTAGTTCACGGCTGTGGCTACCTCTGTGTCGGCACTCGGCAGCCCGTCCATAATTGTATATACCACCTAACCGTGGTTTTTTTTTCTTTCTTTATACATACATACTAGTTACGAGTATACTATCTCTTTATCAACCAGTCTATATATTAGCAGCAGACACAGTACAGTGCGGTAGTTCACGGCTGTGGCTACCTCTGTGTCGGCACTCGGCAGCCCGTCCATAATTGTATATACCACCTAACCGTGGTTTTTTTTTCTTTCTTTATACATACATACTAGTTACGAGTATACTATCTCTTTATCAACCAGTCTATATATTAGCAGCAGACACAGTACAGTGCGGTAGTTCACGGCTGTGGCTACCTCTGTGTCGGCACTCGGCAGCCCGTCCATAATTGTATATACCACCTAATCGTGGTTTTTTTTTCTTTCTTTATACATACATACTAGTTACGAGTATACTATCTCTTTATCAACCAGTCTATATTAGCAGCAGACACAGTACAGTGCGGTAGTTCACGGCTGTGGCTACCTCTGTGTCGGCACTCGGCAGCCCGTCCATAATTGTATATACCACCTAACCGTGGTTTTTTTTTCTTTCTTTATACATACATACTAGTTACGAGTATACTATCTCTTTATCAACCAGTCTATATTAGCAGCAGACACAGTACAGTGCGGTAGTTCACGGCTGTGGCTACCTCTGTGTCGGCACTCGGCAGCCCGTCCATAATTGTATATACCACCTAACTGTGTTTTTTTTTTCTTTCTTTATACATACATACTAGTTACGAGTATACTATCTCTTTATCAACCAGTCTATATATTAGCAGCAGACACAGTACAGTGCGGTAGTTCACGGCTGTGGCTACCTCTGTGTCGGCACTCGGCAGCCCGTCCATAATTGTATATACCACCTAACCGTGGTTTTTTTTTCTTTCTTTATACATACATACTAGTTACGAGTATACTATCTCTTTATCAACCAGTCTATTTATTAGCAGCAGACACAGTACAGTGCGGTAGTTCACGGCTGTGGCTACCTCTGTGTCGGCACTCGGCAGCCCGTCCATAATTGTATACTAGTATCCAATCCATCCATCTCCATTGTTTACCTGAGGTGCCTTTTAGTTGTGCCTATTAAAATATGGAGAACAAAAATGTTGAGGTTCCAAAATTAGGGAAAGATCAAGATCCACTTCCACCTCGTGCTGAAGCTGCTGCCACTAGTCATGGCCGAGACGATGAAATGCCAGCAACGTCGTCTGCCAAGGCCGATGCCCAATGTCATAGTACAGAGCATGTCAAATCCAAAACACCAAATATCAGTAAAAAAAGGACTCCAAAACCTAAAATAAAATTGTCGGAGGAGAAGCGTAAACTTGCCAATATGCCATTTACCACACGGAGTGGCAAGGAACGGCTGAGGCCCTGGCCTATGTTCATGGCTAGTGGTTCAGCTTCACATGAGGATGGAAGCACTCAGCCTCTCGCTAGAAAAATGAAAAGACTCAAGCTGGCAAAAGCAGCACAGCAAAGAACTGTGCATTCTTCGAAATCCCAAATCCACAAGGAGAGTCCAATTGTGTCGGTTGCGATGCCTGACCTTCCCAACACTGGACGTGAAGAGCATGCGCCTTCCACCATTTGCACGCCCCCTGCAAGTGCTGGAAGGAGCACCCGCAGTCCAGTTCCTGATAGTCAGATTGAAGATGTCAGTGTTGAAGTACACCAGGATGAGGAGGATATGGGTGTTGCTGGCGCTGGGGAGGAAATTGACCAGGAGGATTCTGATGGTGAGGTGGTTTGTTTAAGTCAGGCACCCGGGGAGACACCTGTTGTCCGTGGGAGGAATATGGCCGTTGACATGCCAGGTGAAAATACCAAAAAAATCAGCTCTTCGGTGTGGAGGTATTTCACCAGAAATGCGGACAACAGGTGTCAAGCCGTGTGTTCCCTTTGTCAAGCTGTAATAAGTAGGGGTAAGGACGTTAACCACCTCGGAACATCCTCCCTTATACGTCACCTGCAGCGCATTCATAATAAGTCAGTGACAAGTTCAAAAACTTTGGGTGACAGCGGAAGCAGTCCACTGACCAGTAAATCCCTTCCTCTTGTAACCAAGCTCACGCAAACCACCCCACCAACTCCCTCAGTGTCAATTTCCTCCTTCCCCAGGAATGCCAATAGTCCTGCAGGCCATGTCACTGGCAATTCTGACGAGTCCTCTCCTGCCTGGGATTCCTCCGATGCATCCTTGCGTGTAACGCCTACTGCTGCTGGCGCTGCTGTTGTTGCCGCTGGGAGTCGATGGTCATCCCAGAGGGGAAGTCGTAAGCCCACTTGTACTACTTCCAGTAAGCAATTGACTGTTCAACAGTCCTTTGCGAGGAAGATGAAATATCACAGCAGTCATCCTACTGCAAAGCGGATAACTGAGGCCTTGGCATCCTGGGTGGTGAGAAACGTGGTTCCGGTATCCATCATTACTGCAGAGCCAACTAGAGACTTGTTGGAGGTACTGTGTCCCCGGTACCAAATACCATCTAGGTTCCATTTCTCTAGGCAGGCGATACCGAAAATGTACACAGACCTCAGAAAAAGAGTCACCAGTGTCCTAAAAAATGCAGCTGTACCCAATGTCCACTTAACCACGGACATGTGGACAAGTGGAGCAGGGCAGGGTCAGGACTATATGACTGTGACATCCCACTGGGTAGATGTATGGACTCCCGCCGCAAGAACAGCAGCGGCGGCACCAGTAGCAGCATCTCGCAAACGCCAACTCTTTCCTAGGCAGGCTACGCTTTGTATCACCGCTTTCCAGAATACGCACACAGCTGAAAACCTCTTACGGCAACTGAGGAAGATCATCGCGGAATGGCTTACCCCAATTGGACTCTCCTGTGGATTTGTGGCATCGGACAACGCCAGCAATATTGTGTGTGCATTAAATCTGGGCCAATTCCAGCACGTCCCATGTTTTGCACATACCTTGAATTTGGTGGTGCAGAATTTTTTAAAAAACGACAGGGGCGTGCAAGAGATGCTGTCGGTGGCCAGAAGAATTGCGGGACACTTTCGGCGTACAGGCACCACGTACAGAAAACTGGAGCACCACCAAAAACTACTGAACCTGCCCTGCCATCATCTGAAGCAAGAAGTGGTAACGAGGTGGAATTCAACCCTCTATATGCTTCAGAGGTTGGAGGAGCAGCAAAAGGCCATTCAAGCCTATACAATTGAGCACGATATAGTAGGTGGAATGCACCTGTCTCAAGTGCAGTGGAGAATGATTTCAACGTTGTGCAAGGTTCTGATGCCCTTTGAACTTGCCACACGTGAAGTCAGTTCAGACACTGCCAGCCTGAGTCAGGTCATTCCCCTCATCAGGCTTTTGCAGAAGAAGCTGGAGGCATTGAAGGAGGAGCTAACACGGAGCGATTCCGCTAGGCATGTGGGACTTGTGGATGCAGCCCATAATTCGCTTAACAAGGATTCACGGGTGGTCAATCTGTTGAAATCAGAGCACTACATTTTGGCCACCGTGCTCGATCCTAGATTTAAAGCCTACCTTGGATCTCTCTTTCCGGCAGACACAGGTCTGCTGGGGTTGAAAGACCTGCTGGTGACAAAATTGTCAAGTCAAGCGGAACGCGACCTGTCAACATCTCCTCCTTCACATTCTCCCGCAACTGGGGGTGCGAGGAAAAGGCTCAGAATTCCGAGCCCACCCGCTGGCGGTGATGCAGGGCAGTCTGGAGCGACTGCTGATGCTGACATCTGGTCCGGACTGAAGGACCTGACAACGATTACGGACATGTCGTCTACTGTCACTGCATATGATTCTCTCAACATTGATAGAATGGTGGAGGATTATATGAGTGACCGCATCCAAGTAGGCACGTCACACAGTCCGTACTTATACTGGCAGGAAAAAGAGGCAATTTGGAGGCCCTTGCACAAACTGGCTTTATTCTACCTAAGTTGCCCTCCCACAAGTGTGTACTCCGAAAGAGTGTTTAGTGCCGCCGCTCACCTTGTCAGCAATCGGCGTACGAGGTTACATCCAGAAAATGTGGAGAAGATGATGTTCATTAAAATGAATTATAATCAATTCCTCCGCGGAGACATTGACCAGCAGCAATTGCCTCCACAAAGTACACAGGGAGCTGAGATGGTGGATTCCAGTGGGGACGAATTGATAATCTGTGAGGAGGGGGATGTACACGGTGATATATCGGAGGGTGAAGATGAGGTGGACATCTTGCCTCTGTAGAGCCAGTTTGTGCAAGGAGAGATTAATTGCTTCTTTTTTGGGGGGGGTCCAAACCAACCCGTCATATCAGTCACAGTCGTGTGGCAGACCCTGTCACTGAAATGATGGGTTGGTTAAAGTGTGCATGTCCTGTTTTGTTTATACAACATAAGGGTGGGTGGGAGGGCCCAAGGACAATTCCATCTTGCACCTCTTTTTTCTTTTCTTTTTCTTTGCATCATGTGCTGATTGGGGAGGGTTTTTTGGAAGGGACATCCTGCGTGACACTGCAGTGCCACTCCTAGATGGGCCCGGTGTTTGTGTCGGCCACTAGGGTCGCTAATCTTACTCACACAGTCAGCTACCTCATTGCGCCTCTTTTTTTCTTTGCGTCATGTGCTGTTTGGGGAGGGTTTTTTGGAAGGGCCATCCTGCGTGACACTGCAGTGCCACTCCTAGATGGGCCCGGTGTTTGTGTCGGCCACTAGGGTCGCTAATCTTACTCACACAGCTACCTCATTGCGCCTCTTTTTTTCTTTGCGTCATGTGCTGTTTGGGGAGGGTTTTTTGGAAGGGACATCCTGCGTGACACTGCAGTGCCACTCCTAGATGGGCCCGGTGTTTGTGTCGGCCACTAGGGTCGCTTATCTTACTCACACAGCGACCTCGGTGCAAATTTTAGGACTAAAAATAATATTGTGAGGTGTGAGGTATTCAGAATAGACTGAAAATGAGTGTAAATTATGGTTTTTGAGGTTAATAATACTTTGGGATCAAAATGACCCCCAAATTCTATGATTTAAGCTGTTTTTTAGTGTTTTTGGAAAAAAACACCCGAATCCAAAACACACCAGAATCCGACAAAAAAAATTCGGTGAGGTTTTGCCAAAACGCGTTCGAACCCAAAACACGGCCGCGGAACCGAACCCAAAACCAAAACACAAAACCCGAAAAATTTCAGGCGCTCATCTCTAGCTATTACTTATCTAACTCTGCAAAGTGCTGCTCCTAGAGCTGAACTTTTAGCAGCTTCCTCCCCCAGGACCCCTGAAAAGTCCCCAGCCCTGGATGCCTGGCTTGTGCAGGAGCTATGTGTTCTTAACCCAGCAGTTCTAGGATCGGAGCTGTCTCCACAGCAGAAATAACTTTACAGATATTGCTGCCCTCCCCACCACCTCTGACCTCCTATCCTCCGTTCACAGAACAACAGCAGTAACCATGCAAAAAAGCTAATCTTTTCTTGGATGAAAGGCTCCTGGGGAGGGGAGGGGAGGGGGGGGGGGTTGGGGGTGGCGGGAGTACAGATAAGGAGACAGTGGGAGCAGGAGAATGAGACTGGCCAGAAGAGCTGAGATACTGTAACTCACCGTCACAACGCACAAGGGATACGCGGCTAGCTCTAGGATCAGTCTCTAGCTCTGGCCCGGGGCAGGTGGTGTTTAGGCTTGGCATGTCAGATAGGAGTTAGAACGTTTAGAAAGGGTTTAGGGGGGCGGGTCTGTTTAGAAAGAGATTCACCTCAGTGGTGGCTGGTCTTAAGGGAGGGACCAGACACAGGAGCTTGGCTGAACGGAGATCGGGCTTGCCTGACAGCGGGTTCTTTATGCTGCATCAGGTGAGTGGTGGGCGATCGGTATGCACAGACACAATGTACACCAAGCTGTGCCCCCTGCACCCCCCATGCTGTCACAGCCTTGTTATGAAGCCATTCTATCCCCTGGCCGCGGGTCCACTGCATTCACCTTCTACTGTCACTTATCCACTGTTTTCTTCTGGGCAGCCTCAGCGGTCCGCTCCTTCAGATCCCCCGCCCATAGGCAGCTGCCTAAAGCTGCCTAATGGGAGCGCCGGCCCTGCCCATAGCAGCTGCACTCCTTGCACCTATGGTAGCTACACCCTTGTATATAACACGTGTAACTGTGACAGGGAAGGTGACCCCTCTCAGCACTGGGCCCCATAGCAGCTGCACTCCCTGCACCTATGGTAGCTAGGCCATTGGCGAGCCCGCATGGGGCTCTGTTGCACTCGTACCCCCACCGGCAATCTGGCGGCCAGGATCCCGGCATCAGGATGCTGACCGTTGGGATTCCAACCGCCGGTTACACGATCCCAATGCATGATAGAGCATATGGTACTTGTCTATTCTCCCGCAAAGTCTTGGAGACTCCAGGATAGCAGGCACCAAGGTGTAGGCATATCTTCAGTAATGCCTCAGTTCCACACGCTAATGCCCACTTCCCGAGCTGATGACGCTATTCCTGCTGAATCCCATCATCATGGCCCCTTACCCCGCTTTACAATGATGTAATTGTGGCTTTATATACTGTGCCTTGCTGATGCGATTCTGCTGTCATGCCCCTGCACTGCCCACATGGTTGCGTCATACCCCTCCCAACTGGCAGCCAAGAACTTGGTAAGTGAGTGATATCTGGGCCCTGTAGCTCACCAGCAAAAAAGTATCTATTTTTTAACCATTTCATCACCCCCACATCCACTGCATACAATGGGGTCTATGTACTAAGCCTTGGAGAGAGATAAAGTGGATGGAGATAAAGCATACCTCCCAACTTTGTTCTTGGACCTAGCGGGACACACGCGCGGCGAAGCCGCTCCCCAAAAAGGGGCGTAGACTAGGTAAAGGGGCGTGGCTTCACGGGAAGACCCGCAATCGCGAGCCACGCCCCCCGTTTTTGTCACTAAGGGGGCATGCCCAGCGCTCTGTGAGCCGCTGGCATGCCCCCTCTTCCTCGGACTCCAGCAGGGCTAAGCAGGGCAGCGACAGACAGAGCCTCCCAACTGCCCCCCCCCCACCGCGGGACACTGCGGCCCGCGGGTGGGACAGCGGGACAGTCCCCAAAAAACTGGACTGTCCCGCGAAAATCGGGTCAGTTGGGAGGTATGGATAAAGTACCAGCCTATCAGCTCCTGTCATTTTTCAAACCCAGCCTATAATAATAAGATTTTAAACCTACCAGTAAATCTATGTCTCCTAGTCCGTAGAGGATGCTGGGGACTCTGTAAGGACCATGGGGTATAGACGGGCTCCGCAGGAGATAGGGCACCTAAAAAGAACTTTGACTATGGGTGTGCTCTGGCTCCTCCCTCTATGCCCCTCCTCCAGACCTCAGTTAGAGAACTGTGCCCAGAGGAGATGGACAATACAAGGCAGGATTTAGCAATCCAAGGGCAAGATTCATACCAGCCCACACCAATCATACCATGTAACCTGGAACATACATAACCAGTTAACAGTATGAACAAACTACAGTAACCGTCCAAGACCGATGTCAACTGTAACATAACCCTTATGTAAGCAACAACTATATACAAGTCTTGCAGAGTTTCCGCACTGGGACGGGCGCCCAGCATCCTCTACGGACTAGGAAAAATAGATTTACCAGTAGTTTAAAATCTTATTTTCTCTTACGTCCTAGAGGATGCTGGGGACTCCGTAAGGACCATGGGGTTTATACCAAAGCATCCAATCGGGCGGGAGAGTGCGGATGACTCTGCAGCACCGACTGAGCAAACGCTAGGTCCTCATCAGCCAGGGTATCAAACTTGTAGAATTTAGTAAAAGTGTTTGACCCCGACCACGTCGCCGCTCGGCAAAGTTGTAAAGCCGAGACGCCTCGGGCAGCCGCCCAAGAAGAGCCCACCTTCCTAGTGGAATGGGCCTTAACCGAATTTGGTACCGGCAATCCAGCCGTAGAGTGAGCCTGCTGAATCGTATTACAGATCCAGCGAGCAATAGTCTGCTTTGAAGCAGGAGCGCCAATCTTATTGGCCGCATACAGGACAAACAGAGCCTCTGTTTTCCTAATTTTAGCCGTCCTGGCTACATAAATTTTTAAGGCCCTGACTACGTCAAGGGATCTGGAATCCTCCAGGTCACCAGTAGCCACAGGCACCACAATAGGTTGATTCATATGGAACGACGAAACCACTTTAGGCAAAAATTGCGGACGTGTCCTCAATTCAGCTCGATCCACATGAAAAATCAAGTAGGGGCTCTTGTGTGATAGAGCCGGCAATTCTGACACTCGCCTTGCTGATGCTAAGGCCAACAACATGACCACCTTCCAGGTAAGAAATTTCAACTCAACCTTGTTAAGCGGTTCAAACCAGTGTGATTTTAGGAACTGCAACACCACGTTCAGGTCCCATGGTGCCACTGGAGGCACAAAAGGGGGCTGGATGTGCAGCACTCCCTTTACAAACGTCTGGACTTCTGGAAGAGAAGCCAATTCCCTCTGAAAGAAAATCGAGAGGGCCGAAATCTGTACCTTAACCGAGCCTAATTTCAGGCCCATATCCACTCCTGTCTGTAGGAAGTGGAGAAGACGACCCAAATGAAAATCTTCCGTAGGTGCATTCTTGGTCTCACACCAAGACACATACCTTCGCCAGATACGGTGATAATGTTTTATCGTCACCTCCTTCCTAGCCTTTATTAAAGTAGGGATGACCTCTTCCGGAATCCCCTTTTTTGCTAGGATTCGGCGTTCAACCGCCATGCCGTCAAACGTAACCGCGGTAAGTCTTGAAATACACAGGGACCCTGCTGCAACAGGTCTTCCCTCAGGGGAAGAGGCCAGGGGTCTCCTGTGAGCATCTCTTGTAGATCCGAGTACCAAGCCCTTCGAGGCCAGTCTGGGACAACGAGTATCGTCTGTACTCTTCTTCGTCTTATGATCCTCAACACTTTCGTGATGAGAGGAAGAGGAGGGAACACGTAGATCGAGTCGAACACCCACGGTGTTACCAGTGCGTCTACTGCTACTGCCTGAGGGTCCCGAGACCTGGCGCAATACCTCCGAAGTTTTTTGTTGAGGCGTGACGCCATCATGTCTATTTGAGGAGTTCCCCAAAGACGTGTTACGTCTGCAAAGACTTCTTGATGAAGTCCCCACTCTCCGTGTCTGCTGAGGAAGTCTGCTTCCCAGTTGTCCACTCCCGGAATGAAGACAGCCGACAGAGCGCTTACATGATTTTCCGCCCAGCGAGGGATCCTTGTGGCTTCCGCCATTGCGACTCTGCTTCTTGTCCCGCCTTGGCGGTTCACATGAGCCACTGCTGTGACATTGTCTGATTGAATCAGAACCGGAAGGTTTCGAAGAAAACTCTCCGCTTGTTGAAGGCCGTTGTAAATGGCCCTGAGTTCCAACACATTGATGTGTAGACAGGACTCCTGGTCTGACCAAAGACCCTGAAAAGTCTTTCCCTGTGTGACCGCTCCCCATCCTCGGAGGCTCGCGTCCGTGGTAACCAGGATCCAGTCCTGAATCCCGAACCGGCGACCCTTCAGCAGGTGAGCACTCTGCAACCACCACAGGAGGGACACTCTGGTTCCTGGGGACAGAGTTATTTTCCGATGTAAATGCAGATGGGACCCGGACCACTTGTCCAGAAGGTCCCATTGAAAAGTCCTTGCATGGAACCTTCCGAAGGGAATGGCCTCGTAGGCCGCCACCATTTTCCCCAGAACTCGAGTGCATTGGTGAACTGACACCCTTTTCGGTTTTAGCAGGTCTCTGACCATGTTCTGGATGTCTTGGGCTTTCTCTATTGGGAGGAAGACCTTCATTTGTTCCGTATCCAGTATCATACCTAGGAACGGTAAACGAGTTGTCGGAATCAACTGTGACTTCGGTAGATTTAGAATCCAACCGTATTGCTGGAGCACTCTCAGAGAGAGCGCCACACTGCTCAGCAATTTCTCTCTTGATCTCGCTTTTATCAGGAGATCGTCCAAGTATGGGATAATTGTGACTCCATGCTTGCGCAGGACCAGCATAATTTCCGCCATTATCTTGGTGAAAATCCTCGGGGCCGTGGAAAGTCCAAACGGCAACGTCTGAAATTGGTAATGACAATCCTGTACAGCAAATCTCAGGTATTCCTGATGGGGGGCATATATGGGGACATGAAGGTACGCATCCTTTATGTCCAGAGACACCATAAACTCCCCCTCCTCCATGTTGGCTATTATCGCTCTGAGTGATTCCATTTTGAATTTGAATCTTTTTATGTACAGGTTTAGGGATTTCAGATTCAAAATCGGTCTGACCGAACCGTCCGGTTTCGGGACCACAAATAGGGTTGAGTAGTAACCTCTTCCCTGCTGGTGCAGGGGAACCTTGATTATCACTTGCTCAGAGGCGGAACTACCGGCAGTGCAGGCAGTGCACTGCACTGGGGCCCGCCTCTGTCCAGGGGCCCAAGCATGTAATGAGTCAAACTGACTCATTACATGCCGCTGTGCGCTGCAGGCAACCGCTGCCCGCAGCGCACAGCCGCCCGGAGATAGGAGCTGAGCAGCGGTACAGACGGGGGAAGGAGGAGGGAGCCGGAGGACGGAGCCGCAGCAGCGCTTTGTTACTGGTGGAGGCGCTGCTGCTGCTGCTCCTCTGCTTCCCTATAGGCTGTCTTCCGAGAACAGCCTATAGGGAAGCAGAGGGGCAGCAGCAGCAGCGCCTCCACCAGTAACAAAGCGCTGCTGCGGCTCCGTCCTCCGGCTCCCTCCTCCTCATTCTCTACTGCCCGGGAATCGTCGTCTGACGCAGCTGCACCGAGGAGCCTGAGGGTAAGTATAATTCTTCTTCCTTTCTTTCTTTCTTTCTTTCTTTCTTTCTTTCTTTCTTTCTTTCTTTCTTTCTTTCTTTCTTTCTTTCTTTCTTTCTTTCTTTCTTTCTTTCTTTCTTTCCTTCTTTCTTTCTTGTGCCTGCCTGCCGCAATGTGTAAAAAGGGGGGACTACCTGCCGCAATGTGTAAAAAGGGGGGACTGCCTGCCGCACTGTGTAAAAAGGGGGGACTGCCTGCCGCAATGTGTAAAAAGGGGGGACTACCTGCCGCAATGTGTAAAAAGGGGGGACTGCCTGCCGCAATGTGTAAAAAGGGGGGACTACCTGCCGCAATGTGTAAAAAGGGGGGACTGCCTGCCGCAATGTGTAAAAAGGGGGGACTGCCTGCCGCACTGTGTAAAAAGGGGGGACTGCCTGCCGCAATGTGTAAAAAGGAGGGACTACCTGCCGCAATGTTTAAAAAGGGGGGACTGCCTGCCGTAATGTGTAACAAGGGCACGCTGTCTGCCGTAATGTGTAAAAAGGGCACGCTGTCTGCCGTAATGTGTAACAAGGGCACGCGGTCTGCCGTTATGTGTAAAAAGGGGTAATCTGCCCGACGCTATGTGTAAAAATGGGGAATCTGCCTGCCGTAATGTGTAAAAAAGGGGGGCTGCCTGACGCTATGTGTAAAAATGGGGAATCTGCCTGCTGCTATGTGTAAAAAGGAGGAATCTGCCTGCCGTAATGTGTAAAAATGGGGACGCTGTCTGCCGTAATGTGTAACAAGGGCACGCTGTCTGCCGTAATGTGTAACAAGGGCACGCTGTCTACCGTAATGTGTAAAAAGGGCACGCTGTCTGCCGTAATGTGTAACAAGGGCATGCGGTCTGCCGTTATGTGTAAAAAGGGCACGCTGTCTGCTGTAATGTGTAAAAAGAGGAATCTGTTCGCTGTAAGGTGTAAAAGGGTCTCTACCTGGTGTAGTGGTGCTACTGTGCGGCGTAATTTGAATAATGGAGACTACTGTGTTGGTATTATTTTGTGGCCACACCCCTTCCCCACGAAGCCACGCCACTATGTATTTTTGCGCGCGCCTACGGCGCGCACTGCCCCCGGGGTGGACTTGGATGGGGGGGGCCCCAAAGCATTTTGTCGCACCTGGGCCCACCGCTTGCTTGTTCCGCCACTGCACTTGCTGTATACACAGCGTTTGAATTGCAGCTAACACTACATCCCTTTCCGATGTGGAAGCTGGTAGGGCCGACTTGAAAAATCGGCGCGGGGGCACCTCCTCGAATTCCAGTTTGTAACCCTGTGAAACTATTTCCAACACCCAGGGATTCAGGTCCGATCTGACCCAGGCCTGACTGAAAAGTCGAAGACGAGCCCCCACCGGTGCGGACTCCCTCAGGGGAGCCCCAGCGTCATGCTGTGGGTTTTGGAGCAGCCGGGGAGGACTTTTGTTCCTGGGCACCTGCCGAAGCAGGTGCTTCCTTGCCTCTGCCCTTACCTCTGGCGAAGAAAGAGGATCCCCGACCTCTTTTGGACTTGTGCGACCGATAGGACTGCATCTGATAGGGTGTTGCTTTCTTTTGCTGTTGGGGAATATATGGTAAAAAATTTGATTTACCTGCTGTAGCTGTGGAAACCAGGTCCGTCAGCCCATCCCCAAACAATACATCACCCTTATAGGGTAGTACTTCCATATGTCTTTTGGAATCCGCATCACCCGTCCATTGGCGAGTCCATAAGGATCTTCTCGCTGAGATAGACATGGCATTGGCCCTAGAAGCTAGCAATCCAATGTCCCTTTGAGCATCCCTCATAAATAAGACTGCGTCTTTTATATGGGCTAGAGTTAGGAATATAGTATCCTTATCCATAGTATCAAATTGATCTGTCAGCTCATCTGTCCAAGCTGCAATTGCGCTACACACCAATGCCGACGCAATCGTCGGTCTTAGCACAGCACCCGTATGAGAATAAATACCCTTTAAGGTAGTTTCTTGCCTGCGATCTGCAGGGTCCTTAAGGGCCGCTGTGTCGGGAGACGGTAGCGCCACTTTCTTGGACAAGCGCGTCAGGGCCTTGTCCACAGTGGGGGGTAATTCCCAAATCTCCCTGTCCTGCTTAGGGAAAGGGTATGCCATAAAAATTCTTTTGGGGATCTGCGGTCTCTTATCCGGAGTCTCCCAAGCTTTTCCAAAGAACTCATTTAATTCATGAGATGTGGGAAAATTAATAATCTGTTTCTTTTCCTTAAACATGTGTACCCTTGTGTCGGGGACCGAGGGTTCATCTACAATATGCAACACATCCCTTATTGCCACAATCATACACTGAATAGTTTTAGTCACCCTAGGGTGCAATTTTACTTCGTCATAGTCGACACTGGAATCAGAATCCGTGTCGGTAGTAGTGTCTTGTGTTAAGGGACGCTTTTGAGACCCCGACGGGCCCTGTGAGTCGGTCCAATCTGAGGATTGACCGCCTGATGTCCCCCCTAAACCAGCATTATCAGCCATTTATGTAAAGATGCCACACTTGCATGCAACGTATGCCACATGTCCATCCAATCTGGAGTCGGCACAACCGACGGGGACACACCACTCATTTGCTCCACCTCCTCCTTGGAGAAGCCTTCCGCCTCAGACATGTCGACACACATGTACCGACACCCCACACACACAGGGAGTTACCTATAAGGGAACAAAACCCCAACCAGGCCCTTAGGAGAGACAGAGAGATAGAGTATGCCAGCACACACCCAGCGCTTAAAAACACTGGAATATATGACCAGATAGCGCTGTTATATGTTTATAATTGTAATCTCCACTCACTGCGTCGCCAAAGTGCCCCCCTCCTCCTTTTTCCAACCTGTGAAGCTCAGCAGGGGAGAGAACAGGGAGCCAGCGTTTTCTCATGCAGCCTCTGTGGAGAAAATGGCGCTGGTTAGTGCTGAGGATCAAGCCCCGCCCACCCGACGGCGGGCTTCGGTCCCATCATCATATACTAATAAAATGGCGGGGGTCCGCGGATTTACTGTCCCACAGCCTAATCCATCGTATTTATGGCCAAATTGAGGTTTATTGTTGCCCAGGGTGCCCCCCCCCCCCCCCCATGCACCCTGCACCCTTCAGAGCCTGCTTGTGTGTGTGTGACTGGGAGCAATGGCGCGCAGCTTACCGCTGCGCGCTTACCTCATGAAGATCTGATGTCTTCTGCCGCCTGAAGTCTTTTCCTCAATACTCACCCGGCTTCTATCTTCGGCATCTGTGAGGAGGACGGCGGCGCGGCGGCGGGACGAACCCCAGGTGAGACCTGTGTTCCGACTCCCTCTGGAGCTAATGGTGTCCAGTAGCCTAGAAGCAGTGCCCAACTTTACAAGCCAGCTCTGCTTCTCTCTCCTCGGTCCCACGATGCAGGGAGCCTGTTGCCAACAGGACTCCCTGAAAATAAAAACCTAACAAAATTCTTTTTCCACAGAAAACTCTGGAGAGCTCTCTGCAGTGCACCCATTCTCCTCTGGGCACAAGATCTAACTGAGGTCTGGAGGAGGGGCATAGAGGGAGGAGCCAGTGCACACCCATAGTCAAAGTTCTTTTTAGGTGCCCTATCTCCTGCGGAGCCCGTCTATACCCCATGGTCATTACGGAGTCCCCAGCATCCTCTAGGACGTAAGAGAAATGACAGTTAGCAGCTGATTGGCTGGTACTTATCTCTGTCCACTATATCTCTCTCCAAGGCTTACTAAATAGACTCCAGTATTTGTAACGAGCCCCAGTGCTTTAGCCTACCAAACACACACCACCGCCACCACCAATTTTGTAACTAAACACTGTAAAGCAATTTAGAGATGAGCGGGTTCGGTTTCTTTGAATCCGAACCCGCACGAACTTCACTTTTTTTTTCACGGGTCCGAGCGACTCGGATCTTCCCGCCTTGCTCGGTTAACCCGAGCGCGCCCGAACGTCATCATGACGCTGTCGGATTCTCGCGAGACTCGGATTCTATATAAGGAGCCGCGCGTCGCCGCCATTTTCACACGTGCATTGAGATTGATAGGGAGAGGACGTGGCTGGCGTCCTCTCCATTAGAATAGATTAGAAGAGAGAGAGAGAGAGAGAGATTGTGCAGACAGAGTTTACCACAGTGACCAGTGCAGTTGTTGTTAAGTTAACTTTTATTTAATATATCCGTTCTCTGCTATATCCGTTCTCTGCCTGAAAAAAACGATACACAGCAGTCACACAGTGTGACTCAGTCTGTGTGCACTCAGCTCAGCCCAGTGTGCTGCACATCAATGTATAAAAGCTTATAATAATTGTGGGGGAGACTGGGGAGCACTGCAGGTTGTTATAGCAGGAGCCAGGAGTACATAATATTATATTAATTTAAAATTAAACAGTGCACACTTTTGCTGCAGGAGTGCCACTGCCAGTGTGACTAGTGGTGACCAGTGCCTGACCACCAGTATAGTAGTATATTGTTGTATACTATCTCTTTATCAACCAGTCTATATTAGCAGCAGACACAGTACAGTGCGGTAGTTCACGGCTGTGGCTACCTCTGTGTCGGCAGTCGGCACTCGGCAGGCAGTCCGTCCATCCATAATTGTATAATTATATACCACCTAACCGTGGTATTTTTTTTTCTTTCTTTATACCGTCGTCATAGTCATACTAGTTGTTACGAGTATACTACTATCTCTTTATCAACCAGTGTACAGTGCGGTAGTTCACGGCTGTGGCTACCTCTGTGTCGGCAGTCGGCAGGCAGTCCGTCCATCCATAATTGTATTATAATATATACCACCTAACCGTGGTTTTTTTTTCATTCTTTATACCGTCATAGTGTCATACTAGTTGTTACGAGTATACTACTATCTCTTTATCAACCAGTGTACAGTGCGGTAGTTCACGGCTGTGGCTACCTCTGTGTCGGCAGTCGGCAGGCAGTCCGTCCATCCATAATTGTATTATAATATATACCACCTAACCGTGGTTTTTTTTTCATTCTTTATACCGTCATAGTGTCATACTAGTTGTTACGAGTATACTACTATCTCTTTATCAACCAGTGTACAGTGCGGTAGTTCACGGCTGTGGCTACCTCTGTGTCGGAACTCGGCAGGCAGTCCGTCCATCCATAATTGTATTATTATAATATATACCACCTAACCGTGGTTTTTTTTTCATTCTTTATACCGTCATAGTGTCATACTAGTTGTTACGAGTATACTACTATCTCTTTATCAACCAGTGTACAGTGCGGTAGTTCACGGCTGTGGCTACCTCTGTGTCGGCAGTCGGCAGGCAGTCCGTCCATCCATAATTGTATTATAATATATACCACCTAACCGTGGTTTTTTTTTCATTCTTTATACCGTCATAGTGTCATACTAGTTGTTACGAGTATACTACTATCTCTTTATCAACCAGTGTACAGTGCGGTAGTTCACGGCTGTGGCTACCTCTGTGTCGGCAGTCGGCAGGCAGTCCGTCCATCCATAATTGTATTATAATATATACCACCTAACCGTGGTTTTTTTTTCATTCTTTATACCGTCATAGTGTCATACTAGTTGTTACGAGTATACTACTATCTCTTTATCAACCAGTGTACAGTGCGGTAGTTCACGGCTGTGGCTACCTCTGTGTCGGCAGTCGGCAGGCAGTCCGTCCATCCATAATTGTATTATAATATATACCACCTAACCGTGGTTTTTTTTTCATTCTTTATACCGTCATAGTGTCATACTAGTTGTTACGAGTATACTACTATCTCTTTATCAACCAGTGTACAGTGCGGTAGTTCACGGCTGTGGCTACCTCTGTGTCGGAACTCGGCAGGCAGTCCGTCCATCCATAATTGTATTATTATAATATATACCACCTAACCGTGGTTTTTTTTTCATTCTTTATACCGTCATAGTGTCATACTAGTTGTTACGAGTATACTACTATTTCTTTATCAACCAGTGTACAGTGCGGTAGTTCACGGCTGTGGCTACCTCTGTGTCGGCAGTCGGCAGGCAGTCCGTCCATCCTTAATTGTATTATAATATATACCACCTAACCGTGGTTTTTTTTTCATTCTTTATACCGTCATAGTGTCATACTAGTTGTTACGAGTATACTACTATCTCTTTATCAACCAGTGTACAGTGCGGTAGTTCACGGCTGTGGCTACCTCTGTGTCGGCAGTCGGCAGGCAGTCCGTCCATCCATAATTGTATTATAATATATACCACCTAACCGTGGTTTTTTTTTCATTCTTTATACCGTCATAGTCAGTCATACTAGTTGTTACGAGTATACTACTATCTCTTTATCAACCAGTGTACAGTGCGGTAGTTCACGGCTGTGGCTACCTCTGTGTCGGAACTCGGCAGGCAGTCCGTCCATCCATAATTGTATTACAATATATACCACCTAACCGTGGTTTTTTTTTCATTCTTTATACCGTCATAGTCAGTCATACTAGTTGTTACGAGTATACTACTATCTCTTTATCAACCAGTGTACAGTGCGGTAGTTCACGGCTGTGGCTACCTCTGTGTCGGCACTCGGCAGGCAGTCCGTCCATCCATAATTGTATTATATACCACCTAACCGTGGTTTTTTTATACCACCTAACCGTGGCAGTCCGTCCATAATTGTATACTAGTATCCAATCCATCCATCTCCATTGTTTACCTGAGGTGCCTTTTAGTTCTGCCTATAAAATATGGAGAACAAAAAAGTTGAGGTTCCAAAATTAGGGAAAGATCAAGATCCACTTCCACCTCGTGCTGAAGCTGCTGCCACTAGTCATGGCCGAGACGATGAAATGCCAGCAACGTCGTCTGCCGTAAACTTGCCAATATGCCATTTACCACACGGAGTGGCAAGGAACGGCTGAGGCCCTGGCCTATGTTCATGGCTAGTGGTTCAGCTTCACATGAGGATGGAAGCACTCAGCCTCTCGCTAGAAAACTGAAAAGACTCAAGCTGGCAAAAGCACCGCAAAGAACTGTGCGTTCTTTGAAATCCCAAATCCACAAGGAGAGTCCAATTGTGTCGTTTGCGATGCCTGACCTTCCCAACACTGGACGTGAAGAGCATGCGCCTTCCACTATTTGCATGCCCCCTGCAAGTGCTGGAAGGAGCACCCGCAGTCCAGTTCCTGATAGTCAGATTGAAGATGTCAGTGTTGAAGTACACCAGGATGAGGAGGATATGGGTGTTGCTGGCGCTGGGGAGGAAATTGACCAGGAGGATTCTGATGGTGAGGTGGTTTGTTTAAGTCAGGCACCCGGGGAGACACCTGTTGTCCGTGGGAGGAATATGGCCGTTGACATGCCAGGTGAAAATACCAAAAAAATCAGCTCTTCGGTGTGGAGGTATTTCACCAGAAATGCGGACAACAGGTGTCAAGCCGTGTGTTCCCTTTGTCAAGCTGTAATAAGTAGGGGTAAGGACGTTAACCACCTCGGAACATCCTCCCTTATACGTCACCTGCAGCGCATTCATAATAAGTCAGTGACAAGTTCAAAAACTTTGGGTGACAGCGGAAGCAGTCCACTGACCAGTAAATCCCTTCCTCTTGTAACCAAGCTCACGCAAACCACCCCACCAACTCCCTCAGTGTCAATTTCCTCCTTCCCCAGGAATGCCAATAGTCCTGCAGGCCATGTCACTGGCAAGTCTGACGAGTCCTCTCCTGCCTGGGATTCCTCCGATGCATCCTTGCGTGTAACGCCTACTGCTGCTGGCGCTGCTGTTGTTGCCGCTGGGAGTCGATGGTCATCCCAGAGGGGAAGTCGTAAGCCCACTTGTACTACTTCCAGTAAGCAATTGACTGTTCAACAGTCCTTTGCGAGGAAGATGAAATATCACAGCAGTCATCCTACTGCAAAGCGGATAACTGAGTCCTTGACAACTATGTTGGTGTTAGACGTGCGTCCGGTATCCGCCGTTAGTTCACAGGGAACTAGACAATTTATTGAGGCAGTGTGCCCCCGTTACCAAATACCATCTAGGTTCCACTTCTCTAGGCAGGCGATACCGAGAATGTACACGGACGTCAGAAAAAGACTCACCAGTGTCCTAAAAAATGCAGTTGTACCCAATGTCCACTTAACCACGGACATGTGGACAAGTGGAGCAGGGCAGGGTCAGGACTATATGACTGTGACAGCCCACTGGGTAGATGTATGGACTCCCGCCGCAAGAACAGCAGCGGCGGCACCAGTAGCAGCATCTCGCAAACGCCAACTCTTTCCTAGGCAGGCTACGCTTTGTATCACCGCTTTCCAGAATACGCACACAGCTGAAAACCTCTTACGGCAACTGAGGAAGATCATCGCGGAATGGCTTACCCCAATTGGACTCTCCTGTGGATTTGTGGCATCGGACAACGCCAGCAATATTGTGTGTGCATTAAATATGGGCAAATTCCAGCACGTCCCATGTTTTGCACATACCTTGAATTTGGTGGTGCATAATTTTTTAAAAAACGACAGGGGCGTGCAAGAGATGCTGTCGGTGGCCAGAAAAATTGCGGGACACTTTCGGCGTACAGGCACCACGTACAGAAGACTGGAGCACCACCAAAAACTACTGAACCTGCCCTGCCATCATCTGAAGCAAGAAGTGGTAACGAGGTGGAATTCAACCCTCTATATGCTTCAGAGGTTGGAGGAGCAGCAAAAGGCCATTCAAGCCTATACAATTGAGCACGATATAGGAGATGGAATGCACCTGTCTCAAGTGCAGTGGAGAATGATTTCAACGTTGTGCAAGGTTCTGATGCCCTTTGAACTTGCCACACGTGAAGTCAGTTCAGACACTGCCAGCCTGAGTCAGGTCATTCCCCTCATCAGGCTTTTGCAGAAGAAGCTGGAGGCATTGAAGAAGGAGCTAACACGGAGCGATTCCGCTAGGCATGTGGGACTTGTGGATGCAGCCCTTAATTCGCTTAACAAGGATTCACGGGTGGTCAATCTGTTGAAATCAGAGCACTACATTTTGGCCACCGTGCTCGATCCTAGATTTAAAGCCTACCTTGGATCTCTCTTTCCGGCAGACACAGGTCTGCTGGGGTTGAAAGACCTGCTGGTGACAAAATTGACAAGTCAAGCGGAACGCGACCTGTCAACATCTCCTCCTTCACATTCTCCCGCAACTGGGGGTGCGAGGAAAAGGCTCAGAATTCCGAGCCCACCCGCTGGCGGTGATGCAGGGCAGTCTGGAGCGACTGCTGATGCTGACATCTGGTCCGGACTGAAGGACCTGACAACGATTACGGACATGTCGTCTACTGTCACTGCATATGATTCTCTCAACATTGATAGAATGGTGGAGGATTATATGAGTGACCGCATCCAAGTAGGCACGTCACACAGTCCGTACTTATACTGGCAGGAAAAAGAGGCAATTTGGAGGCCCTTGCACAAACTGGCTTTATTCTACCTAAGTTGCCCTCCCACAAGTGTGTACTCCGAAAGAGTGTTTAGTGCCGCCGCTCACCTTGTCAGCAATCGGCGTACGAGGTTACATCCAGAAAATGTGGAGAAGATGATGTTCATTAAAATGAATTATAATCAATTCCTCCGCGGAGACATTGACCAGCAGCAATTGCCTCCACAAAGTACACAGGGAGCTGAGATGGTGGATTCCAGTGGGGACGAATTGATAATCTGTGAGGAGGGGGATGTACACGGTGATATATCGGAGGGTGAAGATGAGGTGGACATCTTGCCTCTGTAGAGCCAGTTTGTGCAAGGAGAGATTAATTGCTTCTTTTTTGGGGGGGGTCCAAACCAACCCGTCATATCAGTCACAGTCGTGTGGCAGACCCTGTCACTGAAATGATGGGTTGGTTAAAGTGTGCATGTCCTGTTTTGTTTATACAACATAAGGGTGGGTGGGAGGGCCCAAGGATAATTCCATCTTGCACCTCTTTTTTCTTTTCTTTTTCTTTGCATCATGTGCTGATTGGGGAGGGTTTTTTGGAAGGGACATCCTGCGTGACACTGCAGTGCCACTCCTAGATGGGCCCGGTGTTTGTGTCGGCCACTAGGGTCGCTAATCTTACTCACACAGCTACCTCATTGCGCCTCTTTTTTTCTTTGCGTCATGTGCTGTTTGGGGAGGGTTTTTTGGAAGGGACATCCTGCGTGACACTGCAGTGCCACTCCTAGATGTGCCCGGTGTTTGTGTCGGCCACTAGGGTCGCTAATCTTACTCACACAGTCAGCTACCTCATTGCGCCTCTTTTTTTCTTTGCGTCATGTGCTGTTTGGGGAGGGTTTTTTGGAAGGGCCATCCTGCGTGACACTGCAGTGCCACTCCTAGATGGGCCCGGTGTTTGTGTCGGCCACTAGGGTCGCTAATCTTACTCACACAGCTACCTCATTGCGCCTCTTTTTTTCTTTGCGTCATGTGCTGTTTGGGGAGGGTTTTTTGGAAGGGACATCCTGCGTGACACTGCAGTGCCACTCCTAGATGGGCCCGGTGTTTGTGTCGGCCACTAGGGTCGCTTATCTTACTCACACAGCGACCTCGGTGCAAATTTTAGGACTAAAAATAATATTGTGAGGTGTGAGGTATTCAGAATAGACTGAAAATGAGTGTAAATTATGGTTTTTGAGGTTAATAATACTTTGGGATCAAAATGACCCCCAAATTCTATGATTTAAGCTGTTTTTTAGTGTTTTTGGAAAAAAACACCCGAATCCAAAACACACCCGAATCCGACAAAAATAATTCGGTGAGGTTTTGCCAAAACGCGTTCGAACCCAAAACACGGCCGCGGAACCGAACCCAAAACCAAAACACAAAACCCGAAAAATTTCAGGCGCTCATCTCTATAAAGCATGAGAGGACATGGGCTGTTATCCGATGTCTCCACTGTACAGCTGGCCACACGCAGGCCCATCCCACCTCTGGAGCTGCGGCCCAGGATTATTGATCAATTTGACCTCACATTTGGATGGCCAAACCTGACATGGACCAGTAAAACAGCCCCATGGGGTTTCTGGAGGATCTATGGGGCCAATTTAGACCTGATCGCTCGCTAGCTGTTTTTTGCAGTCCTGCATTCACATAGTCGCCGCCCACCGGGGAGTGTATTTTAGCTGTGCAAGTGTGCGATCGCATGTGCAGCTGAGCGGTACAAAAAGATTTTGTGCAATTTCTGAGTAGCCCAGGACTTACTCAGCCACTCCGATCACTTCAACCGGGACAGCCACTCCGATCACTTCAACCAGGACCGGAATTCACATCAGACACCCGTCCTGCAAACGCTTGGGAATGCCTGCGTTTTTCCAACCACTCCCAGAAAACGGTCAGTTGACACCCACAAATGCCTTCTTCCTGTCAATCTACTTGCGATCGCCCATGCAAATGGATTCTTTGTACAAACCCATCGCAGAGCAATGAACCGCTTTGTACCTGTGCGACGTGCCTGCACATTGCGGTGCATACGCATGCGCAGTACTAACCTGATGGCAGCGCTGCAAAAAATTATAGCGAGCGATCAGGTCTGAATTAGGCCCTATAAACACTGTGTTATGTGCACATTAAGTGGTATAAATGAAAATGTATGGAACATGAGTAATTAAATTAACATGATTTAAAAACAAATCATCACATTATAATGAAGTCCAGTAAACATGACACGATGGGAGTTGTAGTGCACCAAGGACCTCCTAGGCAGATCCGCACATGACATTCCACCATGCACTGGGCTCAGCCACCACGCATCCCTGGAACTTGTTATAAAATGTTGCCAAGTATGACAGTCACATATCAAAGTAACTCTAAGGGGTATATTTACTAAGGTCCCGATTTTGACCGAGATGCCGTTTTTTCTTCAAAGTGTCATCTCGGTAATTTACTAAACTGAAATCACGGCAGTGATGAGGGCATTCGTATTTTTTTTGAAGTTCAAGTTTAAAAATACGAATGAATACACCATCGGTCAAAACGCGGCTGTTTAGATATGAATCTCGGTCATTTACTAACCATTCGTATTTGTAATGTCTACCGTGAAAATGCATTTGCGGCCGTGAAAAAATACATTTCGTAAAAAAGTCCTAAAAAAAAACAGACCTGCTTTTGAGAAGCGTGTTTACATGTGTAGTCAATTATCCATTACTCACACCTGAATGTTTGGCCCTATAAAAGGGTACCAGGAACATTTTGAATATCTCTCACTCTGAAATGGCTGCTGTGGTGTGTGCAACAGATTTTTTGTTTGCTGGGGGATACCTGAGAGTGCTCCATGACTCTTCAAGAAATCTGGCCCAGGTAAGTGAACATGGTCAGCAGGTTGAACAGGTGCCGCGGAGGCTGCGCCAGCCACGTTTGTTTAGGGGACGTTTAAACTTAAACGCATTGTCTGATGATAGGGTCATACAGATGTTTCCCCTAAAAACATCCAACATTTTCCGTCTGTATGACCTTGTCAAACTGGGACTAGACCCTGAGACAGCACGCTCACGCTCTGTCTCAGGCTTGCACAAACTCCTGGCTGTGTTGCACTTTATGACTACTGGCAGCTTCCAGGCTGTGACAGGCGACGTCATTGGTATTTCCCAGCCAACCTTTTCTAAATTTTTGAAACAGGTGAGTTGAAAAATACATACTCGTCTATGTCTAAGTGTTGCTTCTGGTAGGTCTTAGAACACAGTATTGTTTGTTCTTTATACTGGTGTGTACTTCTTTTTTTTTATTTGTATAAAAACATTGACACTCATTACCCCATTAAACCATACACACATAGCGTGTTTTACAATGTTTGACACGGACACAGGATTTTTTGTGAAGACAATAGTTAAATTTTTATTGTGTTACACAAATGTCATGTCAGAATCATTATTTTTTCTTTTGTGTGCTGGGTGCCGAGGTTTGAGCAGGGTCGCTGGCCCGTGTTCTGGATGATCATCGAACAGGGGAGGTAACTGGGGTCTGGCTAGGGGTAGTCGTTCCTGAGCTGGAGCTGAGATGTTGTGCTGACATCAGAGTGATGCTTTGGCTCAAGTTATGTATACTGGCATTCAGTTGATTATTACTGGCAGTGTGGCTGGCCACAATCCTAGACAAAGTCTCATTCACTACCTGATTGTGTTGGATCACTTGTATCAGGGCTTGTTGCTGCCGCTGTTGCTCATCGATGATGCGCGTCAAATTTGCCAGCATTTGCGTGTTGTCCGCCCTGATTTGCTCCATCGATGTAGCAATTCTGCCTACCTGAACAATCAGTCTGCCCGAGTTCCGACTAATGCGCGGAAGATGATGGGGCAGACTGGCAAGGTGTTGTGTGTGTGTGTTCAGGCAGGCAGTGTTTTGGGACTGTTGTGTTGCCCAACTGGACCAAAAGTCTGCGGACATTTGTTGCTGGGGTGGAGTTGGTATCAATTGTGGACTTAAGGAGGCTTGGGGCATATCCTGCGGCTGGGTTGGCTGGGTAGAAACAACGGGCGTAAGGTGCAGTGTATAGGTTGCCTGTTGGTCTGGTTCCTGCTGGTCATCGTCTCCCATGAAGGTTGGTTCTGTATGGGGTGGCCAACAGGCACTGTTTAGTTATAATTAAATATCTTTGCTTGTCCTAAACATTCCATACTTAATAATTTTTTTTAAAATTATTTATTTGAGGTGTGTTTTGTAAAACTAGGAAGCTTTCCTTTACAAACACATATGTGCCATAACAGGCGTGCGCAGAGACTGACTGGCGGGTTCCGCACCGAACTTCCCCCCCTCCACAGCATTATAGTGTTCTCTCACCTCCCCTGTCCTGGATATAGACTTCTCACCTGGACGGACCAGAGGAGCGCATCAGGTAAGCAGTCTACATCCCGGACAGGGGAGGCGTGAGAACACTATAATGCTGTGGAGGGGGGGGGGGGGGGGGGGTTAAGTCCGGTGAGAAACCCGCTATTCATTTTCTGTGCACGTCTGTGGGTTCAATTTAGTAAGATGGGTGTTCTATTTAAAATGAGATGTGGCCCATAGCAACCAATAAGATTTTATTTCACATTTATTTTGCAGCTTCAAGAAGATAATACCTGGAATATGATTGGTTGCTACGGGAAACATGCCATCTCAAATTGAGCTCACATCATAGTAAATGTACTGTGTCTAAATGTTTGAATGTATTTCTTTTAAGTTTTTACTCACCAGACAGCTGAGGTGATCGTGGCTCATCATTTTGGGGACTAGCCAAAATTGACAGTGGTGGCTGGGGCAAGACTGCCGAGATGCGCCGCCTGGGTGGTGAAGAAGGAGGCGCAGATTCCGACTCCACACGCCGCGTCTTACTAGGCCTCCTAGTTACAGTCACAGAGCCCTGTGATGGCCGCCTTAGAGGAGGGCGGCTTGCAGAAGAAGAACCTATGTGAAAATAGCAACATTAATATTTTGTGGTTCTATGTATTTGCAGAATATGTGACTACACTGATTTCTTACCTGCATTCCCAGCAGCTTCATCAGTTGGCTGTGGCCTGTCTGTGGCGCTTCTCTGGCGTACTGTTGAAAAATTGCACAAAACATTATGACCATACTTTGAATACTCATTGTTATCTGAAAATCATTATTGTAATGTAAACATCTTGCACCTAATGTTAAGTTAACTATTTTATGTTTAAGCTATTCTGGATTAATTAATTGGGTGCGTATTGTTAAATTAAGATGGTGTTGCACTAAATAATCCAGAAACATAGCTTAATTCGGCACAATATATTGCAGAGAATTATAATATTAAAGTTCACACAAACAATATAAAAACCTTATAAAAAAATGCCAAAATTTAATATTTAAAAATAAATAAAAATGCCATTTGAAAAAACAGTTAGGAATAAGCAAGATCTCTGATTATGTATTATAACTACACATACCAGCATGCATTGCAACATATTTCACATTCACTAATAACAAAACTCTGGCAATGCATGATGGGACTTGTAGTTTGGAAACACATTTACAGCTACAGGTTGCACAGGCCTGCACGACATTACCAACACAATGTTAGCATATTTAAAAACACAGTAACAATTAGCAGCATTAACATTTTTAAAAAAACAAGAGCCAACAAATTTTAATTAAAACTCACCATCCTGCCTTGGACGGTCCGAATCCCGGACATGAGTCGCTGACACCACTTCTGCAGGAATAAGTGACCGCACAGGCTCCTCCCAATCACGAAAAGTGGCACGGAAAGGGTGTCCACCCCCGGTTTGGCGGGCTGATTTGGCCTCCTTGGCCATCTTGGCCTTGACACGGCGCTTGATGTCATAAAATCTTTTTCTACACGTGTCCTCAGTCCGCCTCACCACACCCTCACTATTGACTGCTGCTATAACTTTGCCCCACAGGACAGACTTCCTACGTGAGGACACCTTGGCAGCATCCTGCCCAAACAATTGGCGATGATGCCTCATCAGCTCCCGCACCAAAGCCATGTTTTCAGCATAGCTGAACTTCACATTGCGCCCAGTCTTGGTAGTGGTGCGTGGCTGCGGAGCAACAGCACCATCACTATCACTGGAGAACGCTGCAACAGGCACCCCCTCCTCCTCCTCACTCACCTCCTCCCTCTCACTAACCTCCTCCACCTCACTCACCTCCTCCCTCTCACTAACCTCCTCCACCTCACTCACCTCCTCCCTCTCACTAACCTCCTCCACCACACTGACCTCTGACCGAGACATAATCCCCACAAACTACACAAAACACTGAGAAAATAAAACAGAAAACACACTCCTCCACTACCACTACACACCACACACCCAACACACACACACTCACTCACAAACAATGACAATAGACTTGAAAAAAAAAACAAAGACAAAAAAGTAGACAAACTTCGAAAAAACTACACAACAAGTATGACAAGACTACTTACACACACAGTACAGCACTCAACAATCGCAAAACTCCGCTCCAAATCCACCAAAAACTCCACCAAACTCACCAACTCCTAATACACCTTCCTCTCTCCTCTCCACTAGCTAAACCCACGAGGTGCGGACGGTTTGGGGCGTTTTTATAGTAATGTGCACAGACACTCCTCCATCACGAATACAACCAATCACGGACGAGTGACAAAGACGAAACTTAGGAAAAAAACGCGGCCAGAAACGGAAAAACACTGCCGTAACAGACATGTGACGCAGTCGTAAAAAAACACTAAGAACACGGCCGCAAAACCACAAAATCGGCCGCATTACACATAAAAAAAAATAAGAATTTACTTACCGATAATTCTATTTCTCGTAGTCCGTAGTGGATGCTGGGAACTCCGTAAGGACCATGGGGAATAGCGGCTCCGCAGGAGACTGGGCACAAATGTAAAAGCTTTAGGACTACCTGGTGTGCACTGGCTCCTCCCCCTATGACCCCCCTCCAAGCCTCAGTTAGGATACTGTGCCCGGACGAGCGTACACAATAAGGAAGGATATTGAATCCCGGGTAAGACTCATACCAGCCACACCAATCACACCGTACAACCTGTGATCTGAACCCAGTTAACAGCATGATAACAGAGGAGCCTCTGAAAAGATGGCCCACAACAATAATAACCCGATTTTTGTAACAATAACTATGTACAAGTATTGCAGACAATCCGCACTTGGGATGGGCGCCCAGCATCCACTACGGACTACGAGAAATAGAATTATCGGTAAGTAAATTCTTATTTTCTCTGACGTCCTAGTGGATGCTGGGAACTCCGTAAGGACCATGGGGATTATACCAAAGCTCCCAAACGGGCGGGAGAGTGCGGATGACTCTGCAGCACCGAATGAGAGAACTCCAGGTCCTCCTCAGCCAGGGTATCAAATTTGTAGAATTTAGCAAACGTGTTTGCCCCTGACCAAGTAGCTGCTCGGCAAAGTTGTAAAGCCGAGACCCCTCGGGCAGCCGCCCAAGATGAGCCCACTTTCCTTGTGGAATGGGCTTTTACAGATTTTGGCTGTGGCAGGCCTGCCACAGAATGTGCAAGCTGAATTGTACTACAAATCCAACGAGCAATAGTCTGCTTAGAAGCAGGAGCACCCAGCTTGTTGGGTGCATACAGGATAAACAGCGAGTCAGATTTTCTGACTCCAGCCGTCCTGGAAACATATATTTTCAGGGCCCTGACTACGTCCAGCAACTTGGAGTCCTCCAAGTCCCTAGTAGCCGCAGGTACCACAATAGGCTGGTTCAAGTGAAACGCTGAAACCACCTTAGGGAGAAATTGAGGACGAGTCCTCAATTCCGCCCTGTCTGAATGGAAGATCAGATAAGGGCTTTTACATGATAAAGCCCGCCAATTCTGACACGCGCCTGGCCGAGGCCAGGGCCAACAACATGACCACTTTCCATGTGAGATATTTTAACTCCACAGATTCAAGTGGTTCAAACCAATGTGACTTTAGGAACCCCAAAACTACATTGAGATCCCAAGGTGCCACTGGAGGCACAAAAGGAGGCTGTATATGCAGTACCCCTTTTACAAACGTCTGAACTTCAGGAACTGAAGCTAGTTCTTTCTGGAAGAAAATTGACAGGGCCGAAATTTGAACCTTAATGGACCCCAATTTTAGGCCCATAGACACTCCTGTTTACAGGAAATGCAGGAATCGACCTAGTTGAAAATTCCTCCATCGGGGCCTTACTGGCCTCGCACCCCGCAACATATTTTCGCCAAATGCGGTGATAATGCTTTGCGGTTACATCCTTCCTGGCTTGATCAGGGTAGGGATGACTTCATCCGGAATGCCTTTTTCCTTCAGGATCCGGCGTTCAACCGCCCTGCCGTCAAACGCAGCCGCGGTAAGTCTTGGAATAGACAGGGTCCTTGCTGGAGCAGGTCCCTTCTTAGAGGTAGAGGCCATGGGTCCTCCGTGAGCATCTCTTGAAGTTCCGGGTACCAAGTCCTTCTTGGCCAATCCGGAGCCACGAGTATAGTTCTTACTCCCCTCCGTCTTATAATTCTCAGTACTTTTGGTATGAGAGGAAGAGGAGGGAACACATACACTGACTGGTACACCCACGGTGTTACCAGAGAGTCCACAGCTATTGCCTGAGGGTCCCTTGACCTGGCGCAATACCTGTCCATTTTTTTGTTTAGGCGGGACGCCATCATGTCCACCTTTGGTTTTTCCCAATGGTGTACAATCATGTGGAAGACTTCTGGGTGAAGTCCCCACTCTCCCGGGTGGAGGTCGTGCTTGCTGAGGAAGTCTGCTTCCCAGTTGTCCACTCCCGGAATGAACACTGCTGACAGTGCTATCACATGATTTTCCGCCCAGCAAAAAATCCTTGCAGCTTCTGCCATTGCCCTCCTACTTCTTGTGCCGCCCTGTCTGTTTACGTGGGCGACTGCCGTGATGTTGTCTGACTGGATCAGCACCGGCTGACCTTGAAGCAGAGGTCTTGCTTGGCTTAGGGCATTGTAAATGGCCCTTAGCTCCAAAATATTTATGTGAAGTGATGTCTCCAGGCTTGACCACAAGCCCTGGAAATTTCTTCCCTGTGTGACTGCTCTCCAGCCTCGCAGGCTGGCATCCGTGGTCACCAGGACCCAGTCCTGAATGCCGAATCTGCGGTCCTCTAGAAGATGAGCACTCTGCAACCACCACAGGAGAGACACCCTTGTCTTTGGTGACAGGGTTATCTGTCTGAAGATGCGATCCGGACCATTTGTCCAGCAGGTCCCACTGGAAAGTTCTTGCGTGGAATCTGCCGAATGGAATTGCTTCGTAGGAAGCCACCATTTTTCCCAGGACCCTTGTGCACTGATGCACTGACACTTGGCCTGGTTTTAGGAGGTTTCTGACTAGTTCGGATAACTCCCTGGCTTTCTCCTCCGGGAGAAAACACCTTTTTCTGGACTGTGTCCAGGATCATCCCTAGGAATAGAAGGCGTGTCGTCAGGATCAGCTGCGATTTTGGAATATTGAGAATCCAACCGTGCTACCGCAGCACTATCTGAGATAGTGCTACCCGGACTTCCAACTGTTCCCTGGATCTTGCCCTTATCAGGAGATCGTCCAAGTAAGGGATAACTAAAAACTCCCTTCTTTCGAAGGAGTATCATCATTTCGGCCATTACCTTGGTAAAGACCCGTGGTGCCGTGGACAATCCAAACGGCAGCGTCTGAAACTGATAGTGACAGTTCTGTACCACAAACCTGAGGTACCCTTGGAGAAGGGTAAATTGGGACATGTAGGTAAGCATCTTTGATGTCCAGAGAGACCATATAGTCCCCTTCTTCCAGGTTTGCAATCACTGCTCTGAGTGACTCCATCTTGAATTTGAACCTTTGTATGTAAGTGTTCAAGGATTTTAGATTTAAAATTGGTCTCACCGAGCCGTCCGGCTTCGGTACCACCAATAGTGTGGAATAGTACCCCTTTCCCTGTTGCAGGAGGGGTACCTTGATTATCACCTGCTGGGAATACAGCCTGTGAATGGCTTGCAATACTGTCTCCCTGTCTGAGGAAGACGTCGGTAAAGCAGACTTTATGAAACGGCGAGGGGAAGACGTCTCGAATTTCTTGAGACGGCCCCCCACCGTGCCTGAGACCGCTTGTAAAGCCCCAGCGTCATGCTGAGGACTTTGCGGAGGCGGGAGAGGGCTTTTGTGGGAATTGGCTGTTTGCTGCAGCCTTTTTCCTCTCCCTCTGCCACGGGGCAGAAATGAGGCGCCTTTTGCCCGCTTTATGGGGCCGAAAGGACTGCGCCTGATAATACGGCGTCTTCTTAGGTTGAGAAGCTACCTGGGGTAAAAATGTGGATTTTCCAGCCGTTGCCGTGGCCACCAGGTCTGTTAGACCTACCCCAAATAACTCTTCCCTTTTATAAGGCAATACTTCCATATGCCTTTTGGGATCAGCATCACCTGACCACTGTCTTGTCCATAACCTTCTTCTGGCAGAAATGGACAGCGCACTTACTCTTGATGCCAGTCGGCAAATATCCCTCTGTGCATCACGCATGTATAGAAATGCATCTTTTAAATGCTCTATAGTTAGTAATATACTGTCCCTATCTAGGGTATCAATATTGTCAGTCAGGGAATCCGACCAAGCCACCCCAGCACTGCACATCCAGGCTGAGGCGATTGCTGGTCGCAGTATCACACCCGTGTGAGTGTATATACATTTTAGGATATTTTACTGCTTTCTGTCAGTAGGTTCCTTAAGGGTGGCCGTATCCGGGGACGGTAGTGCCACCTGTTTAGACAAGCGTGTGAGCGCTTTATTCACCCTAAAGGGTGTTTCCCAACGTGCCCTATCCTCTGGCGGGAAGGGGTATGATGCCAATAACTTTTTTTTTTATCGGGGGGAAACCCACGCATCATCACACACTTCATTTAATTCCTCAGATGCAGGAAAAACTACAGGCAGTTTTTTCTCACCCAACATAATACCCTTTTTAGTGGTACTGGTATTATCAGAAATGTGTAAAAACATTTTCCATGGCCTCAATCATGTAACGTGTGGCCCTACTGGAAGTCACATTCGTCTCTTAATCGTCGACACTGGAGTCAGTATCCGTGTCGGCGTCTGTATCTGTCATCTGCGGTAACGGGCGTTTTAGAGCCCCAGATGGCTTTTGAGACACCTGGACAGGCACAGACTGGGTCGCCGGCCTCACATGTCATCAATCTTTTGTAAAGAGCTGACACTGTCACATAATTCCTTCCATAAGCTCATCCACTCAGGTGTCGACTCCCTAGGGGGTGACATCTCTGTTACAGGCAATTGCTCCGCCTCCACCTCATTTTCCTCCTCATACATGTCGACACAACGTACCGACACACAGCACACACAGGGAATGCTCTGATAGAGGACAGGACCCCACTAGCCCTTTGGGGAGACAGAGGGAGAGTATGCCAGCACACACCAGAGCGCTATATATATATACAGGGATAACCTTATATAAGTGTTTTTCCCCTTATAGCTGCTGTATTGTTATACTGCGCCTAATTAGTGCCCCCCTCTCTTTTTTAACCCCTTTCTGTAGTGTAGTAACTGCAGGGGAGAGCCAGGGAGCTTCCCTCCAACGGAGCTGTGAGAGAAAATGGCGCCAGTGTGCTGAGGAGATAGGCTCCGCCCCCTTCTCGGCGGCCTTTTCTCCCGTTTTTCTGTGGAATCTGGCAGGGGTTAAAATACACCCATATAGCCCTGGGGGTTATATGTGGTATATTTATGCCAGCCAAGGTGTTTTACATTGCTGCTCAGGGCGCCCCCCCCAGCGCCCTGCACCCTCAGTGACCGGAGTGTGAAGTGTGCTGAGTAACAATGGCGCACAGCTGCAGTGCTGTGCGCTACCTTGTTGAAGACTGATGTCTTCTGCCGCCGATTTTTCCGGACCTTTTCTTGCTTCTGGCTCTGTAAGGGGGCCGGCGGCGCGGCTCCGGGACCGAGCTCCGAGGCTGGGCCTGTGTTCGGTCCCTCTGGAGCTAATGGTGTCCAGTAGCCTAAGAAGCCCAATCCACTCTGCACGCAGGTGAGTTCGCTTCTTCTCCCCTTAGTCCCTCGATGCAGTGAGCCTGTTGCCAGCAGGTCTCACTGAAAATAAAAAACCTAAAACTAAACTTTTCACTAAGAAGCTCAGGAGAGCCCCTAGTGTGCACCCTTCTCGTTCGGGCACAAAAATCTAACTGAGGCTTGGAGGGGGGTCATAGGGGGAGGAGCCAGTGCACACCAGGTAGTCCTAAAGCTTTTACTTTTGTGCCCAGTCTCCTGCGGAGCCGCTATTCCCCATGGTCCTTACGGAGTTCCCAGCATCCACTAGGACGTCAGAGAAATACGAATGACATCGACATCGGACAACACTAAAAATACAAATACGACAGCTTAGTAAATTATTCGTAATCAATTCAAAAAGTTGCAGTTTTACACTTTCGATGTCATTCGTGATGATTCTCTCTCCTAATCGGTAACAATACGAATCTTAGTAAATTTACCCCTAAGTGTATCTACTATATAAAAGCGAAAATCCGTCATTCTCTCTTTCTATACAAATCCACAGTTTACAAGCGACCAGGGGCGTCGGAATAGGGGGGGCAAGGGGGCAGCTCGCTCCCCCCAAACATGAGAGAGGCGCCCAGGTCCGTCGCTACCCACTCAGAGTCTGCAAAGCAGGGAGGCGCTCTCCCTGCTCTGCTGCTGCCGCTGCTCCTGTCACACTGCATGACAGGCAGCGGCGCCAGCATCACAGGGATGGGAGGAGGGGTTAGATCGTACTCACTGTGACAGCAGCAGCAGGGGAAGTCCCTGCATCTCACTGCGGTGCCTCTCGTCTCCTCCCCTCCCTGGTATCAGCAATAGGGTCAGAAGAACATGTGCCGAGCTGTGATTGGAGGAGCTCGGCACATGCTGATTAGAAGAGCCCCTGATTGGAGGAACTGTCACATGCTCCTCTGACCCCTGGAACACGGAGGATGTCACAGCATGGCCCCTGTCTAAATGTGAGTATTCAACCTGACTCCTCTGTCTCCATAGCTCCTGCCTGTCTCTGCCACCCTCTCAATGCAGCTGCTGTCTCTCTCTCTCTGACTGCTACATGTTCTCTCTCTGTCAAGCATGTGCCTCCCATCCTGTCTCTCTGCCCAGCATCTGCTCCCCTCTCCGCAGCATCTGTCCCCCCTCTCTCTGCCCAGCATCTGCCCCCCTCTCTGCAGCATCTGTCCCCCCTCTCTGCCCAGCATCTCCCTCCCCTCTCTCTGCCCATCATCTGCCCCCCTCTCTGCAGCATATGTTCCCGCTCTCTCTGCCCAGCATCTGCCCCCCCTCTCTCTGCCCAGCATCTTTTCCCCCCTCTTTCTGCCCAACATCTGCCTCCCCTCCTCTCTCTCTGCCTGGCATCTGCCTCCCGCTGATGGTGCTCCTGTATACCAGCGCCTCTGCCCCTGCTCACGCCGGCACTGGGAGCGCTGCGATTGGATACCTGCCGCGTAGCGGCGGAACTACTGCACCGGGGCCCAAAGCAACAAAGTGGCTCACAGCAGTAGTATGAGCAGTACTAATAATGAGTCAAACTGACTAATTATAGTACTCCAAGTACGCAGCCGGCTGCAGGACATGACAAAGAGGAAGGAGGCAGTCCGGGGGCTTCTGTTTCCTTCCATCCCCTCCTCTCTCCTCTGACCTGCTCCACTGGTGCTGACACACTGCTGCTTCTGGCTGGGAGATGAGATATAACCTTATGTACTGTATGTGGGGCTGAACTGTCAAGCTGACACAGAGACCAGTCAGGGTACAGTATATATTATTCAACTGCCTGCACACTGTCAGAAAACCTAACGCTGCATCCCCATGCACAGAATCCGACACCTAGGAGTTAAGTGTCCTAACCCTTCCCCTCTACCCGCCACCCCCCCAACCCTCCCTACCTGCAGCCTTACCCTAACCCTCCAATCCCTGCAGCCTAAACCTAACCCTCCCTCACCGCAGTCGAGCCCTAACCCCCCCACCCCTCTTTAGTGCCTAACCCTCCCCCCTTAGTGCCTAACCTTCCCTCCCTGCAGCCTAACTGCAACCCTCCCCCTTAGAGCCTAACCCTCCCCTCCCCGCAGACTAACCCTCCCCGGGGGTGCACAACCCTAATCCCCCCTTTCCCACGGCCTAAACCTAACCTCCCCCCCATCCCCGCAGCCTAACCCTAACACCCCCTTTCCATAGCCTAAACCTAACCCTTCCACTCCCCCCCCCCCCCCCCCACTTCCACCCGCCATGGCTTACCTCTCCGGTTGCCCAGCACACAGACGTCCAGGATCCGGTGCCGGGATTGTGATCCTATTCGGGATGACAACGCCAGCATTCCGAGCACATCTATGATCAATTTCTTTGACATGCAGGGGGATGCCCAGCACAGGGCAAGTCAGCCCTGCATGCCGGATTCATCCCCCCCTCCGCATACATGCGATGCTTTCGCATGTTTCGAGTAGCCCTCTGCCTGCACAGCCTAGCTGCCAAGGCAGGCGGCAACCTGCCATGTTAAGGGTCTCTAACAGTCCGGACACATCTCTGTTGTCCGGACCATGTTCCTAAAATGGAGAGTCGAGGCCTCATTCCCACCCCTCCAGGTCTAGGACCTTGCACATATGCGTGTTGGCGTACGTGTATACGCAGATATGCAGAAATTGCTTCATAGCGATTTTTGCACATCAGCAACAGGTTCTGAATCAGCTTCTATTTACAATCTTCACAGACAAATTACGTTGGAGCTCTCTTTTGATCCAGAAGTGCCACAGTTTTGCAATGGCCTGTGGTAAACTATTCTTGTTGCACAAGGCGATATGGATCCTACAGTGTCACAATTTTGCAATGGGGTGGTAACAGCACTGGTGTAGATAATATTACTCAAGGGCTTTATTAGCAAAATGTCACTGTTCTTTGGGGTATTGGAAAAAGGAAGATGCTAGCGAAGGAATCATGGATTCTCTAATAATATAACTTTCTTTGTAGTAATTATTCCTGGAACAAATCAGTCAGTCTTTTCTCCCTAAATTAGCTGAATGTCTATCTTAAGAGCCTTGCACAAATAATGCTTTAGTAGCTGTCAACTATGCTCAAACTTGGGATCACACTCTCTTTATTAAGGACCTGATCACACCCTTCCTTTCCATACAGTTGTGAGCAGTGTGTGGGTGACACATGGACAATTGGGCTTAGCACTTCCGTACTTGTATTCCGCACCACAAAACAGTCTTGGTTTACTTACTTTGAACCTTTCAGGCTATTCTGCACTCAGTGGTATTCAGCTTCAGAAGATGGCCATGGGGTCCTCACCTCTGCATAGGCCTGGCGGTGTCCCGTCCCTGGCTGCGATGTCTCACACCCGCTCTCCTGATTCTATGCACTCCTGGAACCACCCCACAGCTCCAACTCTGCAGAGCTGCTCTCCATTGTTCAGCATAACACCCGGTCTGCATTCACCCGGTCTGCACCAAATCAGCTTCTCCAGCTCCGCTCCTCACAACGCATCCAACTCCTTCAATGGTGTTATGATTCCAGTACTTCTGACCTGAGGAGATCTTATGACAAAGGCCAGAGTACTGGAAGGGAATGCTGGTTACGGGAGCAGGAAAGCCTAGTAACCCCTGGCGCCCTAACTCCGTTGTCTCGCCCGTGTTATCAGAAATCCCCTGCGAGACTATGGTTGCTTGAGCCCATGGCAGCCGCGTTTGAAGGGCGGATTACGTCTGCCCAACTCCGATGCCCCCTCAGGTCTTAATGGGAGACAAAGGGAAATCCGAGACAGGGTGATAACAAGGGGCCCTCTGACTAAGCAACCAAGCCAGGGGCTACAAGCTAACTAACTTAAACCAGAAGTATGTGCGGACAAACCGCCAGGGAAAAGGACAACCAAAAATCCACTGATCCGTAACTCCTATCCAGCACCGCTGGATACCAGAGTGGATTTGTGGGAGCGGAATCCTCCGCAAAAGCTCCGAAACACAAAATAACCAAATGATAATTAGTAAGCGGTCAAGCCGCAACACACGGCTAAGCCACGACTCACGAACACCACAGGATGTTAAAGGTGCTCGGTCTGGACTCCAGGAAAAGATGACAACTTCCGAGTACTGGACCACTGAGGACAGGAACGACCGGATAGAACAGGACTGGAAAACTCTCTGCAACTGACACAGCAAACAGGAAGCTATAACCGGCGTCTGTGAGAAGTCCTGAGAGTGCTTTTAAATGGAAGCCCTCCAATCAGGTGCCAGACAGGGCTAATTACAACATGCCGTGCAGCTGCATGCTGCACGGCCAGGAACCAGTGAGGTGATAAACTTAGACCCAGCAACGGGGAACGTGGTCCGACAGTGGCGTCCCCGTTGCTAAGGTCTGTGCGGCTCCGTGCGCCCGGCGTCTAGCGTTGCTAGGGAGCCGGCGGCTGTCCGCATGCGGCGTCCCTAGTTGCTAGGCGCCGGGCCGCACTGACGAGCGGACCCTCGGCGCCTAACAGTACCCCCCCCTTGAGGAGGGGTCAAGGAACCCCTAAGGCCAGGTTTCTGAGGAAATTCTCGAAAAAATGCCCTCTTGAGCCTCGGGGCATGGAGATCCTTATCCAGGACCCAAGACCTTTCTTCTGGACCATAACCTCTCCAATGTACCAGAAAATAAAGCCGACCCCGGGACAACTTGGAATCGAGAACCTTCTCCACCAAAAACTCCTGCTGACCTTGTACATCTACTGGTGATTTCCCCTGAGAGACTTTTCGAGGAAATCTACTGGAAGAAACGTATGGTTTCAACAAGGAGCAATGGAACGTATTTCCGATCCGGAGAGTTTTTGGTAAACGTAACCGGAAAGCAACTGGATTGATTTTTTTTATAATATGAAAAGGTCCAATAAATTTGGGGCCCAATCTGGCTGAGGTTTGTCGAAGTTTAATGTTGCGAGTCGATAACCATACCCTGTCTCCTACTTTAAAAGTGCAAGGCCGCCGGAGCCTGTCAGAAAACTTTTTCTCCCGAAATGCCGCTTTTCTGAGAGCAAGGTGCACTTTTCTCCAAATGAGTCTGAGATGAGAGGTCAAGGTCAGCGAGGAGACAGAGGAATGTTGAAAAAAGGAATTAGCCCTGGGGTGAAAACCGAAAACTGTAAAAAATGGAGACACATTGGTGGAGGAATGACAGGCATTGTTGTAAGCAAACTCCGCCAAAGGAAGAAACTCGGACCAATCATTTTGGAGTTTGGCCGAGTACAAACGCAAATACTGTTTTAATGATTGATTAACTCGCTCAGTCTGCCCGTTGGATTGGGGATGGTAGCCGGACGTTAACGACAATTTCATCTTTAATGAGGCACAAAAAGACTTCCAAAATTGTGCAATGAATTGTGGACCCCGATCAGAAACAATATCCGTGGGTAATCCATGGAGTCTGAAAACATGGCGGAGGAACAAAACTGCCATCCCTGGGCAGATGGCAGTCGGGGAAGAGCAATGAAATGGGCCATCTTGCTAAAACGGTCCACTACTACCCATATGACTCGGCATCCGGCTGACAGAGGGAGGTCTACCACAAAATCCATGGAAATATGAGACCATGGCCTGAGAGGAACATTTAATAGCATAAGTTGACCGATAGGCAAGGAACGGGGAACTTTATGCTGTGCACAGACTTGACAAGAAAAAACATACTCCTTAATGTCTTTGGAAAGACCAGGCCACCATACTGAGCGGGAGACTAATTCCAAAGTCTTAGAGATCCCCGGATGCCCGGCAACTTTGCTATCATGAAACTCAGTCAAAACAGTTGCTCTCAAAAACTTAGGGACATAAAGACGACCAGCAGGAGTATTTCCAGGAGCTTGATGTTGAAGCTGCTTTAACTGGGTGAATAAATCTTGTGTGAGACCTGCCCGAATGACTGAAGACGGAAGAATGGGAGTAACAGGACTGTTATCATGAACTGGAAGAAAACTGCGTGACAGGGCATCCGCCTTGGTATTCTTGGAACCTGGCCTGAACGTGATAAAAAACTTGAAACGAGTAAAAAATAAAGCCCAACGAGCCTGCCGGGCATTCAGCCGTTTAGCAGATTCGATGTACTGAAGATTTTTGTGATCAGTCAAAACTGAAATGGTATGTGTTGCTCCCTCAAGCCAATGCCTCCACTCCTCGAAAGCCCATTTAATAGCCAGTAATTCCCGGTTACCAACATCGTAGTTGGATTCAGCAGAAGAGAATTTCCTGGACATAAAGGCACAAGGATGTAATTCTAGAGAGTCTGGATCCTTCTGAGACAGGATAGCCCCTACTCCAACCTCCGAGGCATCAACCTCAACAATGAAAGGCAATTCTGGGTTGGGATGTCTGAGGACTGGGGCTGAGATGAAGGCTTGTTTCAAGGCCTGAAAAGATACTTCAGCTTCACATGACCAGTTGGTTGGATCCGCTCCCTTCTTAGTCAGTGCCACAATGGGAGCAACCAGGTCGGAAAAAGAATGAATAAATCTTCTATAATAATTCGCAAACCCTAAAAAGCGCTGAATTGCTTTTAAGTTGGTGGGTTGCGCCCAACTAAGGATGGCTTGGAGCTTCTTTGGTTCCATACAGAATCCCCGAGGGGAAATAATGTATCCTAAAAAGGATACCTCCGTGACATGAAATTCACACTTCTCCAGCTTGGCATATAGGTGATTTTCACGTAATTTTTGAAGAACCTGACGCACCTGGGTAACATGTTGTTCAATAGAGTCAGAATAGATCAAGATATCGTCTAAGTAGACGACTACGAATCTTCCAAGAAAATCACGGAGCACATCGTTAATGAGATCCTGGAAAACTGCCGGAGCGTTAGACAGGCCGAATGGCATAACCAGATACTCGTAGTGACCCGATTGAGTACTGAATGCCGTTTTCCACTCATCTCCTGACTTGATTCGGATGAGGTTATACGCTCCTCTCAGGTCAATCTTAGAAAAAATCACAGCCGAACGTAGCTGATCAAAGAGGACAGAAATCAGCGGCAAAGGGTAAGTATTCTTTACTGAGATTTTATTCAAGGCTCTAAAGTCAATGCAGGGTCTGAGTGATCCATCTTTCTTCTCCACAAAGAAGAAGCCTGCACTTAAAGGGGATTTAGATGGCCTGATAAATCCTTTCCCTAAGCTCTCTTTAACATACTCATTCATGGCCACAGTTTCTGGTCCGGACAAAGCATATAACCTTCCCTTTGGCAATGTGGCACCAGGAATTAGCTCAATAGCACAATCATAAGGCCGATGGGGAGGCAAAATGTCCGCATTGCCCTTGGAAAATACATCAACAAAATCCTGGTATTCCACAGGAATGGGTGCGGGAATGACAGCAGCAATTCTGAGGGGAAGCGTAATACATTCCTTATTACAGATGGTACCCCATTGTGAGATCTCCCCCGACTGCCAATCAATGATGGGATTATGAAAGGCCAGCCAAGGGTGACCCAGAACCACTGGAACTGCTGGGCAATGGGTAAGGAAAAATTCAATTTTTTCGGAATGAAGAGCTCCTACCGAAAGTAGAACAGGGGGTGTACAGAGGGAAATAACCCCATTGGATAAGGGACTCCCATCCAAACCATGCATTGTGATATGCCTACCCAAGGTTAACTGAGGAATACCTAAGGCCTTGGCCCACGTTAAGTCCATAAAGTTCCCTGCAGCTCCACTGTCAACGAAAGCCGACACCGAAGAACAGAGGCCGCCAAAGGAAACTTTAGCTGGGACTAACAGGGAATTATTCGAGGAGATAAGCTGCAGACCAAAGTGAACCCCCTCACAATTCACTTGGTCGAGGCGTTTCCCGACTTGTTCGGACAATTACGGGCAAAATGTCCTTTACCCCCACAGTACAAACAAAGACCAGAATTTTGCCTTCTGGTTCTTTCTTCAGGAGACAGCTTGGAGAGACCCATCTGCATGGGCTCCTCCATGTCCACAGGAATGGAAAAAACACAAGGGGTAGACCCGACAGGTGCTCCTTTTTCAGCCCTCCGCTCTCTGAGACGACGATCAATCTTAATAGAAAGCTCCATGAGTTTATCGAGAGTCTCAGGAGCGGGATACTGAAGGAGACTGTCTTTTATAGACTCAGATAAGCCGAGGCGAAACTGACTGCGCAGGGCTGGGTCATTCCATCCACAGTCGTTCGACCAACGGCGAAACTCCGTACAATAAATCTCTGCGGGATTCCTACCCTGTCTGAGAGCACGTAACTGACTCTCGGCGGATGCCTCTCTATCAGGGTCATCATACAATAGCCCTAAAGACCCCAGAAAGGCGTCTACAGACAACAATGCCGGATCCTCTGTTTTTAAACCAAAAGCCCAGGTCTGGGGATCCCCCTGAAGTAAAGAAATAATAATTCCGACCCGCTGAGATTCCCAGTGGCGTGCGGTGAGGTCAGTGGCTGGTGAGGCATGCCCACTACCGCCACTGCCAGTGCCCGCTACTGTACTGTCACCGCCGCCAGCTGCCAATGCCTGCTAAAGTTGCCACCAGCTAGCACTCCCACTGCTAATTCCCAGTCCGATGCTGCCGCTAATGCCCGCGAAGTCTGGGGAGCAGCAGCAGCCAGCGTCTGGGCAGCAGAGATGCCCAGGGTTAAGAAGAGCAGCACAGTGGGTACATCTTGCTGGCAGATCCCATATGGCAGTTACGAAACAAATGGGCCCTACACACTGGCCAACATGACTGCACGATATGAACGATCTCGTTTATTAATCAACAAGATAACGTTCATATCTTTCAGTGTGGAGGCTCCAGCGATGAACGATGCGGGGCCCCGCGCTCGTTCATCGCTGGTCCCCCGCCGGCTGTACATGCAGGCCAATATTGACGATCTCGTCCATAGTTGCCTGCACTTCAATGCAGCCGGGTGCCGGGGGGAGTGAAGAAACTTCACTCCCCCCGTCACTGCCCCCCCCCCCGCCGTCGGGCAGCTCGGCGGCGGATTGGCCAGTGTGTAGGGCCTAAAAGAGAGCAAGGTAGCCTGTGGTCAGTATACAGCAGCCCTCAGCATCAAGGCCAGTGCAAGGTTTCTGAACACCCTAGGCAAAGTTCAGCCGATCAAAACGTCCAGATAGAGCGATTAATGACAGAAGGTCATTATCGCAGTATCCAATTAGAGACCGTTTTGATCTGCCGAAATTGGACCCACGATTGCGCAAACACATGGGAATTGGGGATAAATCCCCAATTCCCATGAGTCACCTCGGCTCCGGCAGGCCACTAATTGCGGATTATGCTAAAACATAATTCCAGATAAGTGCCGACATAGGGGGGAGGAGCTAATTGGATAGCTCCCAATGATACAATTACTTGCAGTCATTGACCACGGATAATTGGATACCCCCCCCCCCCCCCCAAACAGTATCACATAAATGACATCTTAAAGTGACCCCAGAAAAGGTATAGCTAGGTAATATATCTCTTTATTAATAAAACTATGGGTCTGCAAAGCCTGCAACTAGAGCTCTTCACAGGGCGCAGAAACTGAGAGCAATGTGTCTGCGATGGGGGGGATGCACATATATACACACATACCGCATGCATATATAAAACCACATATCACACACACATACAGCATGCACATATATACACGCAGTTCACACACACATATATACACACACAGATCACACAAACACACACACACACACACACACAGCATGCACATATATACACACACACACACACACACACACACAATGCACATTATATACACACGCACAGATCATACAGACAGAGCTACCGCACGGTCTTTCTCCCCTTACTGGCGATGTGCACCGCGGCAGGCAGCGGCGCAGGGTTAACATGGAGAGCAGGGAGAGGTGAGCGGGGAGAAGTGACCTGATCTCCGTAATCACGCTGCTGATCCCCACTGACTCCACTCTCTGCTGCCCCTGTTGCTCCCCGGTGTCTCCGTCCAGGGAGGCTGCGCGCCGGCATCCCCAAGCCCGTCCCTTCCACACACAGCAGTAACAGTGCCGCCGCCTATTCAGACAGCAGCTCGGGCTCCGAAGGGGTTGGTGTCCGGGGAAGCGGCCTGGAGGTTGTAACACACGGGGCCGTGCGCGCCGGCAGTCACTGGAGACACTGACCGTCTCCAAGGCAGGTGGAGACGGAGTGGTCGCTGAATAGGCTGCGTTGTGATGCCCATTCCTTTAGTGTCACACCTTACCTGGAGTAATCGTAGGGCCAGCCCCGGCGGCAGTGATTGCAGCTACCCCCGGCTGAGTGAGAGGAGAGGAGGAGACACGATGCAGGGAGCCAGGGACCTCTGTTGGGATGGAGTCTCCAGTCTCAGGCACAGTGAGTGAAGGTGGGCTGAATACCAAGGAATGCTCCAAATCCGATGGCCAATCATATCTGCCTCAGAGGCAGGGGCGTGCTTTCATACGGGCTGCAAGCACGCCCCTGTCATTGAGGCACTCATACTAGTGCCGCTTATACGGCTTTTTTAAATGGGCTTTTTACTGCCCATCACTTGGCCCCGCCCCCTGCTTCCGGACCTTTACAATTGGCCGCAGGAGGCACCGCTCTTGGTGCCTACGAAAATAATTTAAACCTATTTTTACAATGTACAAATGATCACAATAGTATAAAGCATATACTTATGACACATAATATGTGTCATAAGTATATTCTTTGTATTAATGTAATCATTCAAGTCAGGGGAGGCACTGCCTCCCCTGCCTCCCCTGACTGCACGTCCCTGGAGATTCCGTACCTGAGGAGACTGGTCTTAAACGAAAATAAAGTTTACAAGACTCTTTAAAATTAAAAAACTGCTTCCTATCACCAGAAAAACGGTCAGGCAAATGCATTTTCGGTTCAGGAACGACCCTCGGGGAAGTCCGTAAAAGATCTTCCTGTGACCTCACCCGAAGGGAAAGATCCTGAACCATCTGAGTAAGTTCTTGAATCTGGCTAACTAGAAGCTGGCCAGGATTTGGCCCTAAACCAGTGGGATTCATGAGGCCGAAAACCCTTCTAAACTGAATAAGGGAAAAAATCAAACCCTGTTTAATTTTAAGTTTTGGTCTGGCCGGTTATAATGTTATGATTCCAGTACTTCTGATCTGAGGAGATCTTATGACAAAGGCCAGAGTACTGGAAGGGAATGCTGGTTACGGGAGCAGGAAAGCCTAGTAACCCCTGGCGCCCTAACTCCGTTGTCTCGCCCGTGTTATCAGAAATCCCCTGCGAGACTATGGTTGCTTGAGCCCATGGCAGCCGCGTTTGAAGGGCGGATTACGTCTGCCCAACTCCGATGCCCCCTCAGGTCTTAATGGGAGACAAAGGGAAATCCGAGACAGGGTGATAACAAGGGGCCCTCTGACTAAGCAACCAAGCCAGGGGCTACAAGCTAACTAACTTAAACCAGAAGTATGTGCGGACAAACCGCCAGGGAAAAGGACAACCAAAAATCCACTGATCCGTAACTCCTATCCAGCACCGCTGGATACCAGAGTGGATTTGTGGGAGCGGAATCCTCCGCAAAAGCTCCGAAACACAAAATAACCAAATGATAATTAGTAAGCGGTCAAGCCGCAACACACGGCTAAGCCGCGACTCACGAACACCACAGGATGTTAAAGGTGCTCGGTCTGGACTCCAGGAAAAGATGACAACTTCCGAGTACTGGACCACTGAGGACAGGAACGACCGGATAGAACAGGACTGGAAAACTCTCTGCAACTGACACAGCAAACAGGAAGCTATAACCGGCGTCTGTGAGAAGTCCTGAGAGTGCTTTTAAATGGAAGCCCTCCAATCAGGTGCCAGACAGGGCTAATTACAACATGCCGTGCAGCTGCATGCTGCACGGCCAGGAACCAGTGAGGTGATAAACTTAGACCCAGCAACGGGGAACGTGGTCCGACAGTGGCGTCCCCGTTGCTAAGGTCTGTGCGGCTCCGTGCGCCCGGCGTCTAGCGTTGCTAGGGAGCCGGCGGCTGTCCGCATGCGGCGTCCCTAGTTGCTAGGCGCCGGGCCGCACTGACGAGCGGACCCTCGGCGCCTAACAAATGGCTTGTCTCCAACACAGGTCCATCCTTAACCCCTGCTGTACCACCATGACACTTTCCAGGTTACAAACACTGTCTTTCACTTTTAAAGGGGCACACTCACAATGTTACAGGGTGCCACATTATGATTTATAAGATTAATAGTAAGTCTTGCAGTGCCTGAAGCCTGTTGACATTGAATAATGAGCAATTGGTCAAGGTTAAACAGGTAATATGCCATTCAGTCTGGTGGCTAAAATTGTGGCAAATAGCTTGAGAATAGTATTCAATCATGAGACAGGGCTATAGTTAGCATACAGGGAAGGTGAGTTGCGGGGCAAACATCTTTTAATACACCATTGGTTGACGAGCTGAGCCCGGCACCTTAGATGGATTTTGGGATTTCAGCACTGCATCAAGTTCCTTTGCCAAAATGTAGGAGTTTAAGAGTCTGAAAGAATCAGAGTCAATTTGTGGCAAAGCACAAGTCTAATTATACTCGGGTTCCCTCGGTTTGAACGGAGGGATCAGTGGGGAAGCCAAGTTGTATAGTGCCTTATGATAACTAGAAAAACATGTTGATAATGTGTTTGGGGTCATAGGTCAAGTGGTCATTGGTATTTCTAATTCAGGCCTGGCCAACCTGTGGCTCTCCAGATGTTGTGGAACTACAAATCCCAGCATGCCTTGCCACAGTTTTAGCATTCCCTAATAGCAACACTGTGGCAAAGCATGATCGGACTTGTAGTTTTGCAACAGCTGGAGAGCCACAGGTTGGCCAGGCCTGTTCTAATTGAATAAATGGCATGAGAAGCTAGTTTAGTATGGAATGTATTAGTCAATAGTGTTTGAGCTTTGATACTTTTATCAAAAAGTTTCTGGTTAGCCCAACATAGAGACCACTCAACATTTTGGGCCAAGAAAGATTGTGGGCTAGATGCATCATTGCTTGGAAAGTGATAAAATGGAGAGTGAAAAAGTACTAGCCAATCAGGTCCTAACTGCCATTTTTCAAAAACAGCCTGTGCCACAGTTGGCTGACACTTTTTCACTCTCCATTTTATCACTTTCCAAGCGATGATGCATTTAGCCCTGTAAATCAACATGCACCTGGGAATGTTGGGTTAGAAATTTTTTGAGTAAGGTGCGTTTGTATTCCCTGTCTATGTTTGGTAAGGTGAGCATCAATGCATAAGTGCACCATTCTAGTTCTCTTTTTCTACGGGTAGCATATTGAATGTCCCCTCAGATAACTGCTATATGGGTCCCCCATACTGTCGAGGTGCTACAGTTACCATGGGTATTGAAGGTAATGTAATCTTGTATTTTGACTGTAATCAGGTCCTGATACTGAGGAATCTTTAACAAAGTCCGATTCAGTCTCCATGAAGGTCTATCCCCCCATTATTTATATATATATATATATATATATATATATATATATATATATCACGCACCCTTTCTCAGGTAAAAAATTTCCAATTAAGTGGCCCTTGACATGTAGTACTAAATTTGTTATCTATGTAATTATGTGTCCGTGTGGCACTTACTACGTTGGCAAGACCGAGTGCCAATTTAAAACACGCATGGCACAACATAGACAAGCCATACGTAATGCGCTTAACACGGGGGTGGCAGAACAACCTGTAGCCATTTCCTGGAATAGAAACACAATATGGCGATGTTGAGACACAGGATTATAGATCATATTCCTGAATCCAACAGAGGGGGAGATAGGGGGAAGAAGCTCTTACAAATTGAGTCCCGGTGGATTTTTAAGCTACAGACAATGCGACCCAAGGGCCTGAATGACACATTGGGCCTCATTCATTGGTTGTGATTTGCTTTTTGGTCAGGTTCGTTCCGTAATTGGGCTTGCTAATGTGCGGGGTTGCCTTGGGAATATTAATATTTAGGATCTGCTTGGATTAGTTTTAGGCTGTGAAGAGCCATTTGTTTTAATTATCATATGAGTAGGGGTCCACGTTCACATTAGTTGGTAATGATGTCATAGTTTTGGTAGGTATGGATTGAAGAGTGGTTAGATATTGAGATGCGGTTGGTCATTTGATTTTTCTTGCATATCAGTTACTTAATGTAAGTAGCTGACTTTTTAGGTTCTTTTAGGTTTTTTTAAATTGCTGTGTGTATCAATTTTTTCTTATGCACAATACCTGTTCTTAAATGTGTTTAGCTAGAACAGCCTAATTTTTATAGTCACGAATATTGTATACTGTGTGTGATTTGAACAACTGTTTTTGTCTTTGTTTGCATAGTGTTTCCCTGGTTACGAGCCGAGCCCCGACGTGTCATTTCCGCCAGGCTGGAGGGAGCTGGAGGCATCGCGAGAGTCCAGCGGGGGGCCGTGACAACAGGTTGCTATGGTCACCATGCTGGGCCGGGCTACGTCATTTCCGCGCCGCCGCCGGAAGCGGGGAATGTACACTGGAGTGTGCGGGCGACCGTGACTGGGGACGCACGTCGGTGGGGGAGGTCCACGGGGTAAGTGGGTATTTATTGTTTGACTTTGCACATTGTTTAATTGTTCTGAGGAAGGGGAGCACGTCCCCGAAACGTCAACATTCTTTGATAATACAATTCATGTTCTTTGCTGAATTCGAGTGCCGCCTCTTTTGTTTACTACTATATATATATATATATATATATTAGAGATGTGCACCGGACATTTTTCGGGTTTTGTGTTTTGGTTTTAGATTCGGTTCCGCGGCCGTGTTTTGGATTCGAACGCGTTTTGGCAAAACTTCCCTGAAAATTTTTTGTCGGATTCGGGTGTGTTTTGGATTCGGGTGTTTTTTTACAAAAAACCCTCAAAAACAGCTTAAATCATAGAATTTGGGGGTCATTTTGACCCCATAGTATTATTAACTTCAATAACCATAATTTACACTAATTTTCAGTCTATTCTGAACACCTCTCACCTCACAATATTATTCTTAGTCCTAAAATTTGCACCGAGGTCGCTGGATGGCTAAGCTAAGCGACACAAGTGGCCGACACAAACACCTGGCCCATCTAGGAGTGGCACTGCAGTGTCAGGCAGGATGGCACTTCAAAAAAATAGTCCCTTAACAGCACATGATGCAAAGAAAAAAAGAGGCGCACCAAGGTCGCTGTGTGACTAAGCTAAGCGACACAAGTGGCCGACACAAACACCTGGCCCATCTAGGAGTGGCACTGCAGTGTCAGACAGGATGGCACTCAAAAAAATTGTCCCCAAACAGCACATGGGCCCTCATTCCGAGTTGTTCGCTCGGAGTTTTTCATCGCATCGCAGTGAGAATTCTCTTAGTGCGCATGCGCAATGTTCGCACTGCGACTGCGCCAAGTAACTTTACTATGAAGAAAGTAAGTTTACTCACGGCATTTTCTTCGCTCCGACGTTCGCATTGTGATTGACAGGAAATGGGTGTTACTGGGCGGATGCACGGCGTTTTAGGGGCGTGTGGCAGGAAACGCTACCGTTTCCGGAAAAAACGCAGGAGTGGCCGGAGAAACGGTGGGAGTGCCTGGGCGAACGCTGGGTGTGTTTGTGACGTCAGCCAGGAACGAAAAGCACTGAACTGATCGCACAGGCAGAGTAAGTCTGAAGCTACTCTGAAACTGCTATCTCGGTTGTAATCGCAATATTGCGCCTACGTCGGTCGCAATTTTAAGAAGCTAAGATTCACTCCCAGTATGCAAAGAAAAATGAAAGAAAAAAGAGGTGCAAGATGGAATTGTCCTTGGGCCCTCCCACCCACCCTTATGTTGTATAAACAGGACATGCACACTTTAACGAACCCATCATTTCAGCGACAGGGTCTGCCACACGACTGTGACTGAAATGACTGGTTGGTTTGGGCCCCCACCAAAAAAGAAGCAATCAATCTCTCCTTGCACAAACTGGCTCTACAGAGGCAAGATGTCCACCTCATCATCATCCTCCGATTCCTCACCCCTTTCACTGTGTACATCCCCCTCCTCACAGATTATTAATTCGTCCACACTGGAATCCACCATCTCAGATCCCTGTGTACTTTCTGGAGGCAATTGCTGGTGAATGTCTCCACGGAGGAATTGATTATAATTCATTTTGATGAACATCATCTTCTCCACATTTTCTGGAAATAACCTCGTACGCCGATTGCTGACAAGGTGAGCGGCTGCACTAAACACTCTTTCGGAGTACACACTGGAGGGAGGGCAACTTAGGTAGAATAAAGCCAGTTTGTGCAAGGGCCTCCAAATTGTCTCTTTCTCCTGCCAGTAAACGTACGGACTGTCTGACGTGCCTACTTGGATGCGGTCACTCATATAATCCTCCACCATTCTTTCAATGGTGACAGAATCATATGCAGTGACAGTAGACGACATGTCAGTAATCGTTGGCAGGTCCTTCAGTCTGGACCAGATGTCAGCACTCGCTCCAGACTGCTCTGCATCACCGCCAGCGGGTGGGTTCGGAATTCTTAGCCTTTTCCTCGCAGCCCCAGTTGCGGGAGAATGTGAAGGAGGAGCTGTTGACGGGTCACGTTCCGCTTGACTTGACAATTTTCTCACCAGCAGGTCTTTGAACCTCTGCAGACTTGTGTCTGCAGGAAAGAGAGATACAACGTAGGTTTTAAATCTAGGATCGAGCACGGTGGCCAAAATGTAGTGCTCTGATTTCAACAGATTGACCACCCGTGAATCCTGGTTAAGCGAATTAAGGGCTCCATCCACAAGTCCCACATGCCTAGCGGAATCGCTCTGTTTTAGCTCCTCCTTCAATGTCTCCAGCTTCTTCTGCAAAAGCCTGATGAGGGGAATGACCTGACTCAGGCTGGCAGTGTCTGAACTGACTTCACGTGTGGCAAGTTCAAAGGGTTGCAGAACCTTGCACAACGTTGAAATCATTCTCCACTGCGCTTGAGTCAGGTGCATTCCCCCTCCTTTGCCTATATCGTGGGCAGATGTATAGGCTTGAATGGCCTTTTGCTGCTCCTCCATCCTCTGAAGCATATAGAGGGTTGAATTCCACCTCGTTACCACCTCTTGCTTCAGATGATGGCAGGGCAGGTTCAGGACTGTTTGCTGGTGCTCCAGTCTTCGGCACGCGGTGGCTGAATGCCGAAAGTGGCCCGCAATTCTTCGGGCCACCAACAGCATCTCTTGCACGCCCCTGTCGTTTTATAAATAATTCTGCACCACCAAATTCAATGTATGTGCAAAACATGGGACGTGCTGGAATTTGCCCAGATGTAATGCACGCACAATATTGGTGGCGTTGTCCGATGTCACAAATCCCCAGGAGAGTCCAATTGGGGTAAGCCATTCTGCGATGATGTTCCTCAGTTTCCATAAGAGGTTGTCAGTTGTGTGCCTCTTATGGAAAGCGGTGATACAAAGCGTAGCCTGCCTAGGAACGAGTTGGCGTTTGCGAGATGCTGCTACTGGTGCCGCCGCTGCTGTTCTTGCTGCGGGAGGCAATACATCTACCCAGTGGGCTGTCACAGTCATATAGTCCTGAGTCTGCCCTGCTCCACTTGTCCACATGTCCGTGGTTAAGTGGACATTGGGTACAACTGCATTTTTTAGGACACTGGTGACTCTTTTTCTGAGGTCTGTGTACATTTTCGGTATCGCCTGCCTAGATAAATGGAACCTAGATGGTATTTGGTACCGGGGACACAGTATCTCAATCAAGTCTGTAGTTGCCTGTGAATTAACGGTGGATAATGGAAACACGTTTCTCACCGCCCAGGCTGCCAAGGCCTGAGTTATCCGCTTTGCAGCAGGATGACTGCTGTAATATTTAATCTTCCTCGCAAAGGACTGTTGGACAGTCAATTGCTTACTGGAAGTAGTACTAGTGGTCTTCCGACTTCCCCTCTGGGATGACAATCGACTCCCAGCAGCAACAACAGCAGCGCCAGCAGCAGTAGGCGTTACACTCAAGGATGCATCAGAGGAATCCCAGGCAGGAGAGGACTCGTCAGACTTGCCAGTGACATGGCCTGCAGTACTATTGGCTTTCCTGTGTAAGGTGGAAATTGACACTGAGGGAGTTGGTGGTGTGGTTTGCAGGAGCTTGGTTACAAGAGGAAGGGATTTAGTGGTCAGTGGACTGCTTCCGCAGTCATCCAAAGTTTTTGAACTTGTCACTGACTTCTGATGAATGCGGTCCAGGTGACGTATAAGGGAGGATGTTCCTAGGTGGTTAACGTCCTTACCCCTACTTATTACAGCTTGACAAAGGCAACACACGGCTTGACACCTGTTGTCCGCATTTGTGTTGAAATAATTCCACACAGAAAAGGGTGATTTTTTTTGTATTTTGACCAGGCATGTCAATGGCCATATTCGTCCCACGGACAACAGGTGTCTCCCCGGGTGCCTGACTTAAACAAACCACCTCACCATCAGAATCCTCCTTGTCAATTTCCTCCCCAGCGCCAGCAACACCCATATCCTCATCCTGGTGTACTTCAACAGTGACATCTTCAATTTGACTATCAGGAACTGGACTGCGGGTGCTCCTTCCAGCACTTGCAGGGGGTGTGCAAATGGTGGAAGGCGCAAGCTCTTCCCGTCCAGTGTTGGGAAGGTCAGGCATCGCAACCGACACAATTGGACTCTCCTTTGGGATTTGTGATTTAGAAGAACGCACAGTTCTTTGCTGTGCTTTTGCCAGCTTAAGTCTTTTCATTTTTCTAGCGAGAGGATGAGTGCTTCCATCCTCATGTGAATCTGAACCACTAGCCATGAACATAGGCCAGGGCCTCAGCCGTTCCTTGCCACTCCGTGTCGTAAATGGCATATTGGCAAGTTTACGCTTCTCATCAGACGCTTTTAATTTAGATTTTTGGGTAATTTTACTGTACTTTTGTTTTTTGGATTTTACATGCTCTCTACTATGACATTGGGCATCGGCCTTGGCAGACGACGTTGATGGCATTTCATCGTCTCGGCCATGACTAGTGGCAGCAGCTTCAGCACGAGGTGGAAGTGGATCTTGATCTTTCCCTATTTTAACCTCCACATTTTTGTTCTCCATTTTTTAATGTGTGGAATTATATGCCAGTATCAATAGCAATGGCCTACTACTATATATACTGCGCACAAATGAAATGCACCACAGGTATGGATGGATAGTATACTTGACGACACAGAGGTAGGTAGAGCAGTGGCCTTCCGTACCGTACTGCTATATATACTGGTGGTCACTGTCAGCAAACTGCAAAACTAAAATGCACCACAGGTATAGAATCTAGATGGATAGTATACTTGACGACACAGAGGTAGGTAGAGCAGTGGCCTTCCGTACCATACTGCTATATATACTGGTGGTCACTGTCAGCAAACTGCAAAACTAAAATGCACCACAGGTATAGAATCTAGATGGATAGTATACTTGACGACACAGAGATAGGTAGAGCAGTGGCCTTCTGTACCGTACTGCTATATATACTGGTGGTCACTGTCAGCAAACTGCAAAACTAAAATGCACCACAGGTATAGAATCTAGATGGATGGTAAACTTGACGACACAGAGGTAGGTAGAGCAGTGGCCTTCCGTACCGTACTGCTATATATACTGGTGGTCACTGTCAGCAAACTGCAAAACTAAAATGCACCACAGGTATAGAATCTAGATGGATGGTATACTTGACGACACGGAGGTAGGTAGAGCAGTGGCCTTCCGTACCGTACTGCTATATATACTGGTGGTCACTGTCAGCAAACTGCAAAACTAAAATGCACCACAGGTATAGAATCTAGATGGATAGTATACTTGATGACACAGAGGTAGGTAGAGCAGCGGCCTTCCGTACCGTACTGCTATATATACTGGTGGTCACTGTCAGCAAACTGCAAAACTAAAATGCACCACAGGTATAGAATCTAGATGGATAGTATACTTGACGACACAGAGGTAGGTAGAGCAGTGGCCTTCCGTACCGTACTGCTATATATACTGGTGGTCACTGTCAGCAAACTGCAAAACTAAAATGCACCACAGGTATAGAATCTAGATGGATAGTATACTTGACGACACAGAGGTAGGTAGAGCAGTGGCCTTCCGTACCGTACTGCTATATATACTGGTGGTCACTGTCAGCAAACTGCAAAACTAAAATGCACCACAGGTATAGAATCTAGATGGATAGTATACTTGATGACACAGAGGTAGGTAGAGCAGTGGCCTTCCGTACCGTACTGCTATATATACTGGTGGTCACTGTCAGCAAACTGCAAAACTAAAATGCACCACAGGTATAGAATCTAGATGGATAGTATACTTGACGACACACAGGTAGGTAGAGCAGTGGCCTTCCATACCGTACTGCTATATATACTGGTGGTCACTGTCAGCAAACTGCAAAACTAAAATGCACCACAGGTATAGAATCTAGATGGATAGTATACTTGATGACACAGAGGTAGGTAGAGCAGTGGCCTTCCGTACCGTACTGCTATATATACTGGTGGTCACTGTCAGCAAACTGCAAAACTAAAATGCACCACAGGTATAGAATCTAGATGGATAGTATACTTGACGACACAGAGGTAGGTAGAGCAGTGTCCTTCCGTACCGTACTGCTATATATACTGGTGGTCACTGTCAGCAAAACTCTGCTCTGTACTCCTCCTATATAATACTGCTGGTCCCCAGTCCCCACAATAAAGCAGTGTGAGCACAGATATATGCAGCACACTGAGCACAGATATGGAGCGTTTTTCAGGCAGAGAACGTATAATACTGGTGGTCACTGGTCAGCAAAACTCTGCACTGTACTCCTCCTATATAATACTGCTGGTCCCCAGTCCCCACAATAAAGCAGTGTGAGCACAGATCTATGCAGCACACTGAGCACAGATATGGAGCATTTTTCAGGCAGAGAACGGATAAAACTGGTGGTCACTGATCAGCAAAACTCTGCACTGTACTCCTCCTATATAATACAGCTGCTCCCCAGTCCCCACAATTAAGCAATAAGCACAAATATTTGCAGCAACATTAAGAAACGGAGAAGACGCCAGCCACGTCCTCTCCCTAACATTTCCAATGAACGAGTGAAAATGGCGGCGACGCGCGGCTCCTTATATAGAATACGAATCTCGCGAGAATCCGACCGCGGGATGATGATGTTCGGGCGCGCTCGGGTTAACCGAGCCATACGGGAGAATCCGAGTATGCCTCGGACCCGTGTAAAATGGGTGAAGTTCGGGGGGGTTCGGTTTCCGAGGAACCGAACCCACTCATCACTAATATATATATATATATATATATATATATATATAAATATTGGCTATTGGTCTCAAAACTTTTTTAGTTAACCAATATCACCACGTATCACTAATGAATTTTTACATTTTATTATTAAACATATTTAAAGTAGTACTGTCAGTTATAACACGTATCATATATGCACTTGTTGATGTTTTTTTATAGATATTGTATTTTGCACAGTTAATATGTCCATATAATGGTTTATACAAGAGGCATCTTGTTGCCCTTGCAGTGTGTCACAAAGTTTTGTATTTATTCCACTAAACACTGTTTTTCATTACAGTGTGTACCCATGGCAACCGGAGCCGGGCGGGTGACGTCACTTCCGGCGCAACGGGAGACCCGCGACCGGAAGTGCCACTACGGGGTGGCGGCCGGGAGCGTGGGGCACACACTGGAGTTGCACAGGAGGGTTAAGGTTTGTTTTTATGTATAAATATCACTATTGTTGGCTTATTTGATTGTCTGAGAAAGGGGAATAATACCCCGAAACGTCACTAATAAATTGGCCCGGTGGGGCTTTTTTTTTCACTTATACTGCTTGTAAAAGTCTCTGAGTGCCGCCCATACAAGGACAATATATATATATATATATATATATATATATATATATATTAGAGATGAGCGGGTTCGGTTCTCAGAGAACTGAACCGTACCGTACTTCACCATTCGAGTCTGGTTCCGAGCCAGGCTTGGGTTTTCCCACCTGACTCGGAGACCAGAACGAGGCAAAACATCATCATCCTGCTGTCGGATTCTCGCGGGTTTGGATTCCATATAAGGAGCCATTTTCACTCCGGCATTGGAGAGTGTAGAGAGAGGATGTGTCTCCGTTCTCTCAGTGTCCTCAGTGTCTGTGTCTTGTGCTAAATCTGTCCAGTCACAGTGCTTGTGTCCTCTGCTGCCATATGTCCAGTGCTGTCCAGTGGTGCTGTATTGTGCTGCATCAGTTCAATGGTGGTGTGATGTGCTGCATCAGTCACAGTGGTGGTGTCCTCTGCTGCCATATGTCCAGTGCTGCTGTATAATAAGTCCATTACAGTGTTGCTGTGTTGTTCTGCATCAGACCAGGGGTAGTGTCCTGGGCATCAGTCAGTCCACTGACCATTCACAGAGGTGGTGTCCTCTGCTGCCATATGTCCAGTGCTGCTGTATAATAAGTCCCTTACAGTGTTACTGTGTTGTCCTGCATCAGACCAGTGGTAGTGTCCTGGCCTTCAGTCATTCCAGTGACCAGGCAGTCACAGTAGTATACGCTGCTGCTATATGTCCACTGCTGCCATATAATAATAATAATAATAACAACAACAACAAGTCCCTTACAGTGTTGCTGTGTTGTGCTGCACCAGACCAGTGGTAGTGTCCTGGCCATCAGTCATTCCAGTGACCAGGAAGTCACAGTGGTATACGCTGCTGCTATATGTCCACTGCTGCCGTATAATAATAATAATAATAATAATAATAACAACAATAATAATAAGACCCTTACAGTGTTGATGTGTTGTGCTGCATCAGACCAGTGGTAGTGTCCTGGCCATCAGTCATTCCAGTGACCAGGCAGTCACAGTGGTATACGCTGCTGCTATATGTCCACTGCTGCCATATAATAATAATAATAATAATAACAACAACAACAAGTCCCTTACAGTGTTGCTGTGTTCTGCTGCACCAGACCAGTGGTAGTGTCCTGGCCATCAGTCATTCCCGTGACCAGGAAGTCACAGTGGTATACGCTGCTGCTATATGTCCACTGCTGCCATATAATAATAATAATAATAATAACAACAATAACAAGTCCCTTACAGTGTTGCTGTGTTGTGCTGCATCAGACCAGTGGTAGTGTCCTAGCCATCAGTCATTCCCGTGACCAGGAAGTCACAGTGGTATACGCTGCTGCTATATGTCCACTGCTGCCATATAATAATAATAATAATAATAACAACAATAACAAGTCCCTTACAGTGTTGCTGTGTTGTGCTGCACCAGACCAGTGGTAGTGTCCTGGCCATCAGTCATTCCAGTGACCAGGCAGTCACAGTGGTATACGCTGCTGCTATATGTACACTGCTGCCGTATAATAATAATAATAACAACAACAAGTCCCTTACAGTGTTGCTGTGTTGTGCTGCATCAGACCAGTGATAGTGTCCTGGCCATCAGTCATTCCAGTGACCAGGCAGTCACAGTGGTATACGCTGCTGCTATATGTACACTGCTGCCGTATAATAATAATAATAACAACAACAAGTCCCTTACAGTGTTGCTTTGTTGTGCTGCATCAGACCAGTGGTAGTGTCCTGGCCATCAGTCATTCCCGTGACCAGGAAGTCACAGTGGTATACGCTGCTGCTATATGTCCACTGTTGCCGTAAAATAATAATAATAATAATAATAATAACAACAACAATAACAAGTCCCTTACAGTGTTGCTGTGTTGTGCTGCATCAGACCAGTGGTAGTGTCCTGGCCATCAGTCATTCCAGTGACCAGGAAGTCACAGTGGTATACGCTGCTGCTATATGTCCACTGCTGCCGTATAATAATAATAATAACAACAACAACAAGTCCCTTACAGTGTTGCTGTATTGTGCTGCATCAGACCAGTGGTACTGTCCTGGCCATCAGCCATCAGTCATTCCTGTGCCGCATATTGTGTTATATAACTCCAAAAAAATAATGAAGAACAAAAATTTGGAGAATAAAATAGGGAAAGATCAAGAACCACTTCCTCCTAGTGCTGAAGCTGCTGCCACTAGCCATGACATAGACGATGAAATGCCATCCACGTCGTCTGCCAAGGCCGATGCCCAATGTGATAGTAGAGGGCATGTAAAATCCAAAAAGCCAAAGTTCAGTAAAAAGACCCCAAAAAAGAAATTTAAATGGTCTGAGGAGAAACGTAAACTTGCCTATATGCCATTTACGACACGGAGTGACAAGGAATGGCTGAGGCCCTGGTCTATGTTCATAACTAGTGGTTCAGCTTCACATGAGGATGGAAGCCCTCATAACTGAGGCCTTGACACTTATGTTGGTGTTAGACGTGAGTCCGGTATCTGCCATTGTTGCAGTGGGATTTAGACAATTGATGGAGGTATTGTGTCCCCGGTACCAAATCCCATCTAGATTCCACTTCACTAGGCAGGCAATACTGAGATTTTGCCATTTAATTCCAGTGATTTGGACGTATAATTCCAGTGATTTTGCCATTTAATTCCAGTGATTTTGCCATTTAATTCCAGTGATTTGGACGTATAATTCCAGTGATTTGGACGTATAATTCCAGTGATTTGCAGTATTATTACTGTAATTTTGCAGTATAATTCCAGTGATTTTGCCATTTAATTCCAGTGATTTGAACGTATAATTCCAGTGATTTTAACATATAATTCCAGTGACTTTGCGATTTAATTCCAGTGATTTGGGCGTATAATTCCAGTGATTTTGCCATTTAATTCAAGTGATCCTGCCGTATAATTCCAGTAATCCTGCCGTATAATTACAGTGTTACTGGCGTATAATTACAGTGATCCTGCCGTATAAATCCAGTGATCCTGCCGTATAAATCCAGTGATCCTGCCGTATAATTCCAGTAATCCTGCCGTATAATTACATTGGTACTGGCGTATAATTATAGTGATCCTGCCATATAAATCCAGTGATCCTGCCGTATAAGTCCAGTGATCCTGCGTATAATTACAGTGGTACTGACGTATAAGTCCAGTCCAGTGATACTGCCTTATATATATATATACCCTGTTGCAAAGCCGATTACAGAGGCCATTAAAACTATGCTGGTGTTAGATGTGCATCCGGTATCCACCATTGGTGCAGTGGGACTGCAGTGCCAACCCTAGATGGGCCAGGTGTTTGTGACGCACACTTGTGTCGCTTAGCTTAGTCATACAGCTACCTCATTGCCCTCTTTTACTTCTTGGCATGATGTGCTGTTTGGGGACTATTTTTTTAAAGTGCCATCCTGTCTGACACTTCCGTATATGTCCAGTGGTACTGCCATTTAATTCCAGTGATTTGGACCTATAATTCCAGTGATTTTGCAGTATAATTCCAGTGATTTTGCCATTTAAATCCAGTGATTTTGCCATTTAATTCCGGTGATTTGTACGTATAATTCCAGTGATTTGGCCGTATAATTCCAGTGATTTTGACGTATAATTCCAGTGATTTGGACGTATAATTCCAGTGATTTTGCCTTTTAATTCCAGTGATTTGGAGGTAAAATTCCAGTGATTTGGACGTATAATTCTAGTGATTTTGCCATTTAATTCCAGTAATTTGGACATATAATTCCAGTGATTTGGATGTATAATTCCAGTGGGAATTGTTTGTGTTGCTTGGCTTAGTCATACAGCTACCTCATTGCACCTCTTCTACATCTTTGCATGAGGTGCTGTTTGGGGCCTAGTTTTTGAAAAGTACCATCCTGTCTGACACTGCAGTGCCACTCCTAGATGGGCCAGGTGTTTGTGCCGCACACTTGTGTCGCTTGGCTTAGTCATACAGCAGCCTCGGTGCACCTCTTTTTCTTCTTTGCATCTTGTGTTGTTTGGGGACTAGTTTTTGAATAGTGCCATCTTGTCTGCAACTGCAGTGCCACTCCTAGATACGGCCAGGTGTTTGTGCCGCAAACTTGTGTCGCTTAGCTTTGTCATACAGCCACCTCGGTTCAACTTTTAGGCCTAAAAACAATATTGTGAGGTGTGAGGTGTTCAGAATAGACTGGAAATGAGTGGAAATGAATGTTATTGAGGTTAATTATCCAGTAGGAGCCAAATGACCCCAAAATCTGTGATTTTAGCTGTTTTTATGTTTTTTTCAAAAATCATCCAGATCCAAGACCAACACCAAAACACGAAAGTGGAATTAGAAGCAAAACCAAGACACAAAACATGAAAAGTGCCAGCCGCACATCTCTAATATATATATATATATATATACCATCATCATCACATTTTGAGCATCGAAAGAGAATAGCCACCCCATTATATTTAGAAATGTGATTAGAGCACCACACCACAGGAAAAGGTTTAGAGAACAGTGAGTCCTGTTTCAGGTAAGTGTCCTGTAAGAAGAGCATGTCCCTACTGCAAATTTTTAATTGTCATTTGAGCATTTCTGGGGGTGTTAAGGCACTTGAAATTAATGGAAAAGCATGTTAGGTGCATTGCTGCTATTGCAGGAAGAGGCACCTACAAAGTAAGGCCTTACCAAAGTCTCTGCTAGGAGGAGGAAATAAAGAGACAAAACTAAAACAAGAGAGTCAGTAGAAAGAGACAAAATAACGGATATAAAATAGAGGAGAAGAAAATTATAAAAATAAGTGACAAAATGCAACTAAACAAAAAGAACTTGGTATTTAGCTACTATACTGAGCTCAACAAAAATAGGATCTCACAGGCAGAACTGCAAACCATGGGGGTCATTCCGAGTTGTTCGCTCGTTATTTTTTTTTCGCAACGGAGCGATTAGTCGCAAAATGCGCATGCGCAATGTCCGCAGTGCGAATGCGCAAAGTAAATTTGCTATGCAGTTAGGAATTTTACTCACGGTTTTTTCTTCGTTCTGGTGATCGTAATGTGATTGACAGGAAGTGGGTGTTTCTGGGTGGAAACAGGCCGTTTTATGGGTGTGTGCGAAAAAACGCTACCGTTTCTGGGAAAAACGCGGGAGTGGCTGAAGAAACGGAGGAGTGTCTGGGCGAACGCTGGGTGTGTTTGTGACGTCAAACCAGGAACGACAAGCACTGAACTGATCGCTGATGCCGAGTAAGTTTGAAGCTACTCAGAAACTGCTAAGAGGTGTGTAATCGCAATTTTGAGAATCTTTTGTTCGCAATTTTACTATGCTAAGATTCACTCCCAGTAGGCGGCGGCTTAGCGTGTGCAAAGCTGCTAAAAGCAGCTTGCGAGCGAACAACTCGGAATGAGGGCCCATAACCGAAGAAGCTACGTCAAATTTCTAACACAGCAATACCTAAACTGCAGGAGGTCATGGCCAAGAGAGAGGTCACTGTATACCAACCAGAGCTAAAAAATACATGATAAAAGACAGTAGACCTATTACATAATACAATATATAGATCATTGGGGTAGGGGTTAACAGAGTAAATAGTATAAGGGAAATAGATAATAAACTGAACAAAAGGTACAGTATGAATTAGAGAAATGTCTTCTGAAAACATAGAAATTGCAATAAACTGTAAAGGGTTATGCTAAGTATTGAAAATGAGCAAAGGAAAAAATAGTGACATCTATATATATAAATGCGAAAGCCCCCACTCACTGACTGACTGATCACTAATTCTCTTACTTCCCGATATGTTAGGAAGCTGAAATTAAACATAGGTATTCTTCAGGAGGGAAATAGGAAAATTAAATAATTAGAATGTTAATAAACCTCCCCTAAGGGGATGAAAAGGGGGTTGGCATAATTACGCCATCAGGGATACGTGGCTTGCGTTGCGTGAACGATAACACCCATACGGACAATCAGATAAAAATTTGGATTGCATCCAGGAGCGGTCTTTGGTGCAGGCAAGCAGTGCCTGCGCCCGGGGCGCTGCGGTCTGGGGCGCGGCTGCAGTCACCCCGCAGGCACCGCAGATGCCGTGGGCTGTATGGGCGTCCGCTGCAGCCGGCTCCAGCGACAGACACTAGAGGTCAGTATTGACCTCTAGTGTCTGTGCGGCGCTGCTCTGGGAGAGACGTCATGATGTCTCTCCCATAGAGAGAAGCCGGCGCCCAGACGGAGCAGCAGCAGCGATCGGGAAGCAGGAGCGGGGCAGTGGTAAGTATTTTTTTTTTGTGTGTGTGCACAACTGCTGGGGGCAAAGAAACGGGGCACAACTACTGGGGGCAAAGAAAGAGGGGGCACAACTACTGGGGGCAAAGAAAGAGGGGGCACAGCTGCTGGGGGCAAAGAAACGGGGCACAACTACTGGGGGCAAAGAAAGAGGGGGCGCAACTACTGGGGACAAAGAAACGGGGCACAACTACTGGGGGCAAAGAAAGAGGGGGCACAACTGCTGGGGCAAAGAAACAGGGCACAACTACTGGGGGCAAAGAAAGAGGGGGCACAACTACTGGGGGCAAAGAAAGAGGGGGCGCAACTACTGGGGACAAAGAAACGGGGCACAACTACTGGGGGCAAAGAAAGAGGGGGCGCAACTACTGGGGACAAAGAAACGGGGCACAACTACTGGGGGCAAAGAAAGAGGGGGCACAACTGCTGGGGCAAAGAAACAGGGCACAACTACTGGGGGCAAAGAAAGAGGGGGCGCAACTACTGGGGACAAAGAAACGGGGCACAACTACTGGGGGCAAAGAAAGAGGGGGCGCAACTACTGGGGACAAAGAAACGGGGCACAACTACTGGGGGCAAAGAAAGAGGGGGCACAACTGCTGGGGCAAAGAAACAGGGCACAACTACTGGGGGCAAAGAAAGAGGGGGCACAACTACTGGGGGCAAAGAAAGGGGGCACAGCTGCTGGAGGCAAAGAAACGGGGCACAACTACTGGGGGCAAAGAAAGAGGGGGCGCAACTACTGGGGACAAAGAAAGAGGTGGCACAACTGCTGGGGCAAAAAAACGGGGTACAACTACTGGGGGCAAAGAAAGCGGGAGCACAACTACTGGGGGCAAAGAAAGAGGGGGCACAACTACTGGGGGCAAAGAAAGAGGGGGCACAACTACTGGGGGCAAAGCAACAAGGGGCACAACTACTGGGGGCAAATCAACTGGGGGCACAACTGCTGGGGGCAAATCAGGGGGCACAGCTACTGGGAGCATAACTGTGGCCACGCCCCTTCCCTATTAGGCCACACCCCTATTTCTTTTGTGCGCACAAACTGTTTTGCCGGGGGGGGGGGGGGGCTGTGGAAACTTTCGCACTGGGCGCCACAAGGTGTAGAAATGGCCCTGATTGCACCACCAGTGTGTAGAATTTCATTAACTACAAAAATTTCACTGTCACGTTTTACCGCATCTCTCACTCACTGACTCACTGACTGACTGATCACTAATTCTCTTACTTTCTGTTATTTTAGGAAGCTGAAATCCAACATAGGTATTTTTCAGGTGGGAAGTAGGAAAACTATGTAATTAGAATTGTAATAAACAAAAAATGGAAATAGCGCTTAGGGTTTTCGGATGAATATAAAAAGGTATATAGTGTGGTTAAAATAAAATTAATTGTGTTTAATAAAAAAATTAAAAACATGCATACAGTATATATCAATGTATAAAAACTGAATGATATTGACAGACTCTAATGTCTTGTAGACTATTACAATATGTGCAATTCAGTTTCAGTTCCTCACCTTCAGTTAGAGGATCGGTGGTAACAGTGGCGGAACTAGCGAGCGGTGGGCCCAGGTGCGACAAAATGCTTTGCCACCCCCCCCCCCCCCCACATCCCATCCAAGTCCACCCCCTCACCCCTGGAGAGGATCTGGTGAGGGGGACCTGCTCAGGGCCAGAGAAATGGATACCTAGCAACAATGCCGTAACTAGACATTTTAGCACTGTGTGCAAGAAACGGCATCGGAGCCCAACCCCTGCATGCAAAACAGGGGCAGTGCGCGCCGTAGGCGCGCGCAAAAATACATAGTGGCGTGGCTTCGTGGGGAAGGGGTGTGGCCACAAAATAATACCAATTCATAAAACGGTGCACAGTAGTCTCCATTCTTCAAATTACGCCGCACAGTAGCACCACTACACCAGGTAGAGACCCTTTTACACCTTACAGCAGACAGATTCCTCTTTTTACACATTACGGCAGACAGCGTCCCCTTTTTACACATTACGGCAGACAGCGTCCCCCTTTTTACACATTACGGCAGACAGCGTCCCCCTTTTTACACATTACGGCGGACAGCGTGCACTTTTTACACATAACGGCAGACAGCGTCCCCTTTTTACACATAACGGCAGATAGCGTGCCCTTGTTACACATAGCGGCAGACAGCGTACACTTTTTACACATAACGGAAGACAGCGTGCCCTTGTTAAACATAGCGGCAGACAGCGTACACTTTTTACACATAACGGCAGACAGCGTCCCCCTTTTTACACATTACGGCAGACAGCGTGCACTTTTTACACATAACGGCAGACAGCGTCCCCTTTTTACACATTACGGCAGACAGCGTGCCCTTGTTACACATTACGGCAGACAGCGTCCCCCTTTTTACACATTACGGCAGGCAGTCCCCCATTTTTACACATTGCGGCAGGCAGTCCCAACAAAGAAAGAAAGAAAGAAAGAAAGAGACAGAAAGAAAGAAGAATTATACTTACCCTCTCCGCTGGCTCAGGCTCCTCGGTGCAGCGTCAGACGATTCCCGGGCTGGAGAGAAGGAGGAGGAGGGAGGTGGAGGAGGGAGCCGCAGCAGCGCTGTGTTATTGGTGGAGGCGCTGCTGTTGCTGTCCCTCTGCTTCACTAAAGGCTGTTCTCGGAAGACAGCCTATAGTGAAGCAGAGGGGCAGCAGCAGCAGCGCCTACACCAGTAGTAAAGCGCTGCTGCTGCTCCCTCCTTCACCTCCCTCCTCCTCCTTCCCCCGTACCGCTGCTCCTCTCCTCTCTCCGAGCGGCTGTGCGCTGCGGGCAGCCGTTGCCCGCAGCGCACAGCGGCATGTAATGAGTCAGTTTGACTCATTACATGCTTTGGGCCCCTGGACAGAGGCGGGCCCCAGTGCAACGCACTGGTTGCACTGTCGGTAGTTCCGCCTCTGGGTGGTAAGTTAGTCCCTTTAGGATACAATAGCATAATAGTGCCACATAAGTAACGTCTAAATCTCCTGTATGTTACCCAGCAATTCGTAAGGCTGTGGTTCAAGTGATAAATGGATAGTCTGTACAGTCCTACTGTCAAATTGTTCCTCACAGGATGCAGGTGGAGTTTTAAATCCTCAGACTCCAATGGTTTCCTCAAGTATAAACTGGTCCGAGTTAACAGCATCCAATTGTGAAGTGTCCAATAAAGTGTTGTGGTCCTATTTGTTGTCTCAACGCGTTTCTGTGTCGAATAACCTACACCTTCATGAATCCACCTGCATCCTGTGAGGAACAATTTGCCAGCAGGACTATACGGACGATCCATTTATCACTTGAACCACAGCCTCACAACTTGCTGGGTAATATACTGGAGATTTAGACGTTACATATGTGGCACTATTATGCTATTGTATCCTAAAGGGACTAACTTCCCACCTATCCTCTAACTGAATGTGAGGAACTGAAACTGCATTGCACATATTGTAATAGCCTACAAGACATTAGAGCCTGCCAATATCGTTCAGTTGTGTCCTTTTATAAATTGATATACAGGTTGAGTATCCCATATCCAAATATTCCGAAATACGGAATATTCCGAAATACGGACTTTTTTGAGTGAGACTGAGATAGTGAAACCTTTGTTTTTTGATGGCTCAATGTACACATACTTTGTTTAATACACAAAGTTATTAAAAATATTGTATTAAATGACCTTCAGGCTGTGTGTATAAGGTGTATATGAAACATAAATGAATTGTGTGAATGTGCACACACTTTGTTTAATGCACAAAGTTATAAAAATATTGTCTAAAATTACTTTCAGGCTGTGTATATAAGGTGTATATGTAACATAAATGCATTCTGTGCTTATATTTAGGTCCCATCACCATGATATCTCATTTTGGTATGCAATTATTCCAAAATACGGAAAAATCCAATATCCAAAATACTTCTGGTCCCAAGCATTTTGGATAAGGGATACTCAACCTGTATATATATATATGCATGTTTTTACTTCTTTTATTAAACACAATTCATTTTATTGTAACCGCAGTCTATACCTTTTTATATTATTATGAAAACCCCTAAAGCTATTTCCATTTTTTGTTTATTTTGTACCCATTTAGGAGCTTTACACACACTCCTCAAATAGCTGCGCCATTACAGCCTTTTTCTCTTGCCACTAATTCTACAATTGTAATAAACCTTCCCTTAGGGGATGAAAAGGGGGGTTGACATAATGACGTCATTACTGATGCGTGGCTTGCGTTGCATGAACGATAATGCCCAAACGGACAATCGGATCAAAATTTGGATTGCACCTCCAGTGTGTAGAATTTAATAAACTACAACAATGGTCCTGTCACTTTTTACCGTATCTGCTACGGGTACTCCTCGGGTAACGCCAAGAAACATGGATTAATATTTACTTACATTAAGACATCTAAAATTTACATCTCTATAGATTTACCAAATTTTTAACACTCATTTATATTTACAACCATGAAAATCAGAAACTCCCATGCGAAGAACGGGTAGAACTGCTAGTTGATACATAATGTCACTGACCTAGGTTGGGGGTGTTGTGAACTCGGGGGTTCTCCCGATGGTAGGGGAGAGGAACCACAGTTGGGTCGGAACAGGGAAGGCTTGATATAGGTCTTCCTCATACAGGACTCTGACAGTAAACCTTGGTGAAAATATTAAAGGACTTTATTGCAGGAAGAGAGCAACACAATGTCACATAACAGAGAGGGAGCATATGGAGAAATGTCCAGGAAATACTTGTGAGAGATGGTAAAAGATACTGGTAACTAAAGAACTTGAGAGCGGTGGTTAAAAGACACTGATGATTTGAAGAACTTGAGAGCGGTGGTTAGAGACACTGATGATTTGAAGAACTTGAGAGCGGTGGTTAAAGACACTGAGGACTTGTATAACTTGAGAGCGAGGGTTAAAGACACTGAGGACTTGTATAACTTAAGAGCGAGGGTTAGAGACACTGATGATTTGAAGAACTTGAGAGCGGTGATTAAAGACACTGAGGACTTGTATAACTTGAGAGCGAGGGTTAAAGACACTGAGGACTTGTATAACTTGAGAGCGAGGGTTAAAGACACTGAGGACCCGTATAACTTGAGAGCGACGTCCAACCTGCAGCCCACACTGACTCCAAGAAGCACTGGTGACTAAAGCGCAGTGGAACCCAGCAGCGGCTGGGAACGCTGGAAGCTGTGCAACAACTGATACCTGGAAATGCCGGAGACACTGGGGTATGCTGCAGAGAGATCCCCCGAGGACAGAAGCACTGGAATCCACTTCAGGGGAAAAGACGATACTCAGGCGCCGAGGCGCTGCCCGGCATCTGCCTTTGAATCTCCCGCCTCCGCTGGATTGGCGGAACAGTCTGATGACGTCACCTGCTCCCCGCCCACGTGATGCCGGGTGTCATGGCGGCGCCCCTGCCCCGGAGAACCGCCGGGAGCTGCGCCAGCCAGGCGCCGGAGCCCATGGACCACCGAAGGCAGAGGCCGCAACACAGACCAGCAGGCACGCAGGGGTAAGCGCGGTGAACGCCGCCTATGGCGTGTGACAGTACCCCCTCCTCCAGGAGTGGCCCCCGGACACTTTCCAGGTTTTGTTGGATGTCTGGAATGGAAAATCCGCACCAGTCGGGGAGCCATAACTTCAGTAGCCTTGACCCAGCTCCTCTCCTCGGGGCCAAAACCTTTCCACTCCACCAAATAGTGTAGATTCTTGTGAAGATAACGAGAGTCAAGAATAGCTTTGATTTCAAAGTCCGTTCCAGCTTCAGACTCTGCAGAGGTTGGCCTCGGGGACTTTAAATGGAACCGGTTTAAAATAAGGGGGCGAAGGAGAGAGACATGAAAGGAGTTTGGTATCCGGAGGTGGGAAGGCAATCCCAATTTGCAGACAACCGGGTTCAGGACTTGTAACACGGGGTAAGGACCAGTAAACTTTGGGGCAAACTTCATAGTGGGCACCCTTAACCGGAGGTTGCGGGTGGAAAGCCATACCCTGTCACCAACCTTGTATTGGGGAGCTGCTCGTCGCTTCCTATCCGCAAAGAATTTATAGCGACCGTAAACTCTCTTGAGATTAGCATGAACTCGACTCCAAATTTGGCTGAAGTGCCGAAGAGTAGAGGCTGCAGCAGGAACATCCTCCAGAGGACAAATGGGTAATTCAGGTACTTGAGGATGGAACCCATAATTAATGAAAAATGGGGACTCACCAGTCGAAGAGTGGTACAGATGATTATGGGCAAACTCGGCCCATGGCAACAGTTCCACCCAATCATCTTGTGAAGGAGAAAGATAAACACGGAGAAAAGTCTCTAAATCTTGATTGACGCGTTCAGTTTGCCCATTGGTTTGTGGATGGTAAGCGGATGAAAACTTGAGTTTTATTTGTAAGGCCGTACAGAGAGCTCTCCAGAATCTTGCAGTGAATTGTACCCCCCGGTCAGAGACGATTTCCTGAGGTAAGCCATGCAGGCGGAAATGTTCTCGGATAAATAACAAAGCCAACTTGGGAGCTGATGGTAACCCAGTCAAAGGTATGAAATGTGCCATCTTACAGAAATGGTCGATAATTACCCAGACAATATTGTGACCCTTGGAGAGGGGCAATTCGGTGACAAAGTCCATAGAGATATGGGTCCAAGGCCTCTGAGGAATAGACAGTGGATGCAACAACCCTGCAGGAGGCAAACAAGGAATTTTGTGCTGAGCACACTGAGGACAAGAGTTGACATAATCTTGAATATCCTTCTTCATAGTGTCCCACCAGTAAGACCTTCGTAGAAACTCCCACATCTTTTGAACTCCAGGATGACCGAAAAACTTGGAAACATGAGCCCACTGCAACAACCTTGGTTGAAATTTAGCTGGCACAGACATTCTCCCAGGAGGAGGACCCAAAGCGGTCGGAGCCGCTGACATAGGAACTGGACTGAGAATCAAAGCCTTCTCAACGGAATTCTCCTCATCCGAAGCTGTTAAGGAACGGGATAAAGCATCAGCCTTGGTGTTAAAAGTCCCAGCCCGGTACTTAATAACAAATGAAAACCGGGTAAAGAAGAGCGCCCATCTAGCTTGACGGGGATTCAAGCACTGGGCCATCTTGAGGTACAGCAAATTCTTATGATCAGTGAAAATTGTAATTAGGTGTTTAGCACCTTCCAAAAGATATCTCCATTCCTCCAAGGCAGATTTTATTGCCAAAAGCTCTTTGTCTCCAATGGTGTAATTCTGTTCCGCAGGAGAGAATTTGCGAGAATGGAAACCACATGGATGTGACTTCCCATCTGGAGCGTACTGCGAAAGCACGGCACCTATGCCAACCGAGGAAGCATCAACCTCCAAGAAGAATGGATTTGAAAAATTTGGTTGTTGAAGTACTGGAGCGGACATAAAGGCTGCCTTTAACTGAGCGAACGCTGCTACAGCTTCGGAGGACCAATGACTTGGGTCAGAACCCTTCTTGGTTAGGGCAGTAATAGGTGCCACGATGGTAGAGAATCCCTTTATGAATTTCCGGTAGTAATTTGCAAAGCCCAGAAATCGTTGTACCGCTTTCAAGGAAAGAGGCTGAGTCCAGTCCCGGATGGCAGTGAGTTTCTCTGGATCCATACGAAGCTCCGTTCCCGAAATGATGTAACCAAGAAATGGAATAGAAGGAACCTCAAAAGTACATTTGGAAATCTTGCCATAAAGATGATTCTCTCGCAATCGAAGAAGTACCTCTTTGACTTGTATTCTGTGCTCTGTGAGATTTTTAGAAAATATCAGAATGTCATCCAAATATACCACTACACTTAGGTATAGCATATCCCGAAAGACTTCGTTAATGAATCCCTGGAAGACGGCAGGGGCGTTGCTGAGGCCAAACGGCATTACCAGATACTCGTAATGCCCGTCCCTGGTATTGAAGGCCGTCTTCCATTCGTCCCCCTGTCGGATACGTATCAAATTATAAGCTCCCCTTAAATCAAGCTTGGTGAAAACTCGGGCTCCGCGAACTCTATCAGAAAGCTCCGTAATGAGCGGCAAAGGATATTTATTCTTAATGGTGACATCATTTAGACCACGATAGTCAATACATGGTCTCAGCCCTCCGTCCTTCTTCTTCACAAAAAAGAAACCTGCCCCCGCCGGGGAAGTAGAGGGGCGGATGAATCCTTTCTGTAGATTAGACTTGATATAGTCCGACATAGCTTGGGTCTCGGGCAATGATAAGGGATAAGTGCGACCACGAGGTGGCATTTCCCCCGGAATGAGCTCAATGGGGCAGTGCCAGGGTCTATGCGGTGGTAGCTGATCGGCCGCTTGCTCCGAGAACACGTCAGAAAACTCCCGACAGGCCTCCGGAATGAGCCCTTCATCTGACTTGGAAGATACACGGAGCGGATAGACTGGGGTGAGACAATTTGAATGACAAAAAGAACTCCAAGATGTTATTTGTGTCGAACTCCAGTCGACGTGAGGGTTGTGAAGTTTAAGCCAAGGAAGGCCAAGAACCAGATCGTGGGGCATCTCCCGAATCACTAGGAACTCAAGGTGTTCTTGATGCAGAGCTCCCACTTGCAGTTTGATTGGTACTGTACGACTTGAAATCAGACCGTTAGAAATTTGGGTACCATTGATAGCAGTCAATGTAATAAGTCGTTCGACTGACCGTAGCTGACAACCCAGATCCTGGGCACAGGAAAGGGAAATAAAATTCCCTGCAGCCCCTGAGTCCAGCAGAGCCTTAACGGGTTTGGCTATTGACTCGGAGAACAGAGACACGGAGAGTAAACAGTCCACTGGCAGAGAAGGTTTAGAAGAAACTCCTAGCTCGACTCCTCTGGAACAAGCTAGGACTGCCCGTTTCCCGGGCGACTTGCAAAACTTGAGAAAGTGATCCGCGGCTCCACAGTAGAGGCAGAGTCTACCCTCACGACGACGCTGACGTTCTTCTGGGGACAGCCGGGATCGATTAATCTGCATGGGTTCATCAGGACTTGGAATAATCGTTTGGTTAGACGGAAGAGATCGGACCCTTGATCGATCTGACGACTACGTTCGCCACCTCGTTCCTGCATGCGAAGATCCACCTTTACACAGAGCGAGATCAACTGTTCTAGAGAGTCCGGCAAATCTCTAGTGACCAATTCGTCCTTTAGATGATCGGAGAGCCCGTTCTAAAAGGCAGCCCGAAGGGCATCATTATTCCAGTGCAGTTCTGAGGCTATGGTCTGAAAATTAATCACATACTGTACCACTGAACGAGAGCCTTATCGAACACGAAGCAAGTCTGCAGAGGCAGCGGTCGTCCTGCCGGGCTCATCAAAGATCCTTCGGAATGACGTAATGAAATTGGTGTAACTAGAAACCAATGGATCAGATCGCTCCCATAACGGAGACACCCAATCCAACGCTGAACCCTTGAGCAAAGAAATAATGTATGCCACCTTGGACCGATCAGTAGGGAAGTTATGTGAAAGCAGTTCAAAATGGACCTCGCACTGATTGAGAAAACCACGGCAATTCTTTGGATTCCCATTATAGCGAGAAGGAGTAGGGAGCTGAAGGCGTGACCTGGTTCCAGAGGAGGATGGAATATTACTAGAGACAACCACTGGAGCGGGTACTGGAGCTGGGGCCGGTACTACTGAAGCCAGAGAAGTCTGAATTTGATCCAGCCGGCCAGATAATTCCTGGAGATAATGCATCACCTGGCCCTGTGCTGCTTCCTGACTTTGTACTCGAGAAATCAAGTCCTGGATGGTACTTGCCTCTGGGCTCCGATCCCCCGGGTCCATGAGGCCTGAGTATACTGTCACTGACCTAGGTTGGGGGTGTTGTGAACTCGGGGGTTCTCCCGATGGTAGGGGAGAGGAACCACAGTTGGGTCGGAACAGGGATGGCTTGATATAGGTCTTCCTCATACAGGACTCTGACAGTAAAGCTTGGTGAAAATATTAAAGAACTTTATTGCAGGAAGAGAGCAACACAATGTCACATAACAGAGAGGGAGCATATGGAGAAATGTCCAGGAAATACTTGTGAGAGATGGTAAAAGATACTGGTGACTAAAGAACTTGAGAGTGGTGGTTAAAAGACACTGATGATTTGAAGAACTTGAGAGCGGTGGTTAAGACTCTGATAATTTGAAGAACTTGAGAGTGGTGGTTAAAGACACTGATGATTTGAAGAACTTGAGAGCGGTGGTTAAAGACACTGATCACCTGAAGAACTTGAGAGCGGTGGTTAAAGACACTGATGATTTGAAGAACTTGAGAGCGGTGGTTAGAGACACTGATGATTTGAAGAACTTGAGAGCGGTGGTTAGAGACACTGATGATTTGAAGAACTTGAGAGCGGTGGTTAAAGACACTGAAGACTTGTATAACTTGAGAGCGAGGGTTAGAGACACTGATGATTTGAAGAACTTGAGAGCGGTGATTAAAGACACTGAGGACTTGTATAACTTGAGAGCGAGGGTTAAAGACACTGAGGACTTGTATAACTTGAGAGCGAGGGTTAAAGACACTGAGGACCCGTATAACTTGAGAGCGACGTCCAACCTGCAGCCCACGCTGACTCCAAGAAGCACTGGTGACTAAAGCGCAGTGGAACCCAGCAGTAGCTGGGAACACTGGAAGCTGTGCAACAACTGACACCTGGAAATGCCGGAGACACTGGAGTATGCTGCAGAAGGATCCGCCGAGGACAGAAGCACTGGCATCCACTTCAGGGGAAAAGACGATACTCAGGCGCTGAGGCGCTGCCCGGTGTCTACCTTTGAATCTCCCGCCTCCGCTGGATTGGCGGAACAGTCTGATGACGTCACCTGCTCCCCGCCCACGTGATGCCGGGTGTCATGGCGGCGCCCCTGCCCCGGAGAACCGCCGGGAGCCGCGCCAGCCAAACGCCGGAGCCCGTGGCCCACCGAAGGCGGAGGCCGCAACACAGACCAGCAGGCACGCAGGGGTAAGCGCGGTGAACGCCGCCTATGGCGTGTGACACATAAAAGGCAAACATGGTGTAGAAGTTGACATCAACATTTTTGACACTCTAGAAGATAAATAAGAGTCAAAATACAATAACATAGAAAAGATAGGTAATACTGTATCTCAAACCCGAGCCAGAGAGTTATCATGTAGAAGAGGATACACCAGATCTAACGGGACCAGGGCCAGAGGAGGGAGTGAGGCAAAACTTACGAAGTAACTGAGTGCCCTATTCCACAGATCATATGGTATGGACCGGGCCTCAATATCCACTGAAAGGTGGAAGGGTAAAACTCCATCTATATTTTAAGCCATTGTCCTGAAGCGTGGTAGTAACTGTCACTTCTCTGGGTAATGGTTGCTGGAGTCAGGTCCTGAAAAATCTATATCCATACACCCTTGACCAGGATCAAGATAGCGGATCTGCTGGCAGAACCATGTCCTGAGGAGGGTCAGAATATTAAGTTTTGGGCCTCAATGCTCGATGGGCTCTTTCAATGCAAATGGAATCCTCTATCAGAAATGGAACCAGAGAAGATAAGATTCCATGTCAGAGGTAGCAACCAAATTTATGGACATAATGCAGGCACAATTTGTTCCACCTTTCTCTAGGTCTTCTGTCTTGTCCTGAGGAACTTCAGTTCACTATAAAGATAGTCCAGGTCATGACTGGCACTCTTTTGAAACTCCTGATGTTTGCTCACATGGGTTTCCAGAGAGGAGTTGCGGGAGTCAAGAGTGGTAATATTTGATTTAAGTTCTCCAATAATAGACTGTAGGGCAGTTGTGAAAGGGTTCTAAGGACCTCATTCAGTAAGCATTGCAAAATGTGTGATTCACAGTCTGGCCAATTATCAAACGACTGTGCATGCACAGCATTCACATTGCGCACAAGTGAGTAAAAATAGTGACAGAAATTGCGTACACATCATGATTGCAATGCAGATGCTGTTTGACTGACAGGAAGCCGGCATTCCTGGTTGGAAACCTGCCATTTTCTGGTTGTGTCTGAAAAACGCAGGCATGCCCAGGCATTTTTAGGGAGAGCCTCTGACATCAGCGATCACAACTTTCAGCCTCTTGTGTCGCAAGAATATTGGAAGACCTTGCCTGGTGCAGATAGGAAAAAACTTAGATGTTCTGGTTAATGCGTATGGTTTTGCAATCAGCCCGCATATTGCGATGCATTCACAATTTCTGCAATAGTCATTTTTTCTCTATTTCTGGGCAGCAATTATTTGATTGCAGAAACTGCTTTTTAGCAGAAATTGCAATCCTTACTGAATTAGGTCCTATGACCATAGTCTAGAGAGAGTTAATATGCTCTTTAGTGAAAGGAGCTGATAGAGAATCCATTGCAGACTGTTGGGTACCAGACGTGGGCAAAAAAGCGGAGGGATACTTCTTGAAAAATGAAAAAATTTGTGTGATATCCTGCGAGCCACTCTTGTTGGCTCTGGTCCCCGCTCTGCTCATAATAGCTGGGTGAAGAAGGGTGGCAGGTTAGGGAAAACTGGCAAAGAGTCCTAATTGGTCATACCAGTAGCTATAGGATAGGAATAATGGTAGGTAGCAAATTACATCACAGCCTGTGTAGGCAACTTAAGAGGTCCAGATGAGGTTGAGTGGGCTGAAGTATAAAAGGTGTTAGTGGCCCATGGATATATATCAGGGAAAGCGGTAGGGGGATCTCTTCTGTCCACAAATGCAGCAGGACAGGAGTGTGATGTGACTCTTGGTCCCTCAAAGCAGTCATAGTAAAGCAGGAATGTAAATGACAGGAACTTAGCGATGACTTCTGGAATTGGGTGATATATCAACAGCTGGTTTACTCTGCAGTAAGTGGAGGGGAGAGTGGAGATAGGAGCGAGGTAAACGGACTGTGCCCAGGGTGCAGAGCCGGCCATAGGCATAGGCAAACTAGGCAATTGCCTAGGGCATTTGATATGCCTAGGGGCATCATCAGCTTCTGCTGATTAAAATTATATGCGGCATGCCTATATTCTGTATGTAGCATTTCATATGCAGATACAGCCACAGTCTCACACAGTATATTGGCATGCTGCATATCAGTTTAATCAGCAAAAGCTGCTTGTGCATCCTAGCCACATAGCAATGCAAATAAGATGCATTTTCATTAAAAAAAAGGTGCCCGACATTAGCATTGATGCAAGATTTGTGAGGACACATCTGTATCCAAGCAGAGGCAGAGGTCACAGTGTTAGTGGAAGTGTGAGTGCTGTGTGCATGTGAGTGGGTTGGTTGTGCAGTAGTGTTCGGAATATGTGTAAGGAGCATTATGTGTGTCATGTAAAAATGCTTTAATAATGTGCAACATATGTGTAAAGGGCCACTATGTGTGTCATTATGTGTATAAGGGCACTAATAATGTGCGGCATATGTGTAATACTACTGTATGTGTGTCATTATGTGTATAGGGGCACTAATAATGTGCAGCAAATGTGTAGGGGGCACTATGTGTGTCATTATGTGTATAAGGGCATTAATAATGTGCGGCATATGTGTAAGGGACATTATGTGTAAAAGGGCATTAATAAAGGTTGTCATAATGTGTAAGGTGCATTATGTTTATAAGGACATTAATGTGTCTCATATGTGTAAGGGGCATTACTGTGTGGAATTGTGTATAAATGCATTACTAATGGGTGGCATTATGTGTATAAGGTGCTCTACTATGTGGCGTTGCATATAGAAAGGGCACTACTGTGTCGTCTAATGTGAATAAAGAGCAATAAGGTGTGGTGTAATGTGAATAAGGAGCAATTCAGTGTGATGTAATGTGAATAAGGGGCTCTACTGTGATGAGTAACGTTTATAAGGTAAAGTGATACTACTGTGGGATGTAATATGAATTATGGACACTATTGCAAGATAAAATGTGAATAAAGTTGCAGCACTGTGTGGCGTAATTGGAATTGGGGTTACTGTTGTGTGGCCATGCCCCTTCCCAGCAAGAAGATGCCCCTTTTTGGGCTCTGCGTCAAATGTGCGAACTGTTCCTATTTAAAATATAGGGGGTACAAGGACTGCTATGGGTGAGGGGTGATGGTGCTGGGAAAGTGGTGCAAGGTCAGAGGCAGAACCAGCGGTGGTGCTAGGGGGCACCAGCCAAAATCTTGCCTAGGGCGTCATATTGGTTAGGGCCGGCATTGCCAGGGTGGGAGCAAAAGTAGCAGGATCCCTGTGAAAGCAGATAACTGATGACAGCTGGGCACTTTACAGTATATAATGAAAGTCCAGATAGCCACTTGTGAATGAAGTATCAGGTGGTACTAGATCATACTTGCCTACTCTCCTGGAAGCTGCGGAAGGCTCCCGTTTTTTGGGTTAGCCCCCCGCACCCCTGGAAGAGTAGGCAGGTCTCCCGCATCCTGCTCGCACCCTAGTGATGCGGGCAGGATGGAGACATACTCTCCTGTATTCACAGGTCCGAAGGGAGAGGAAGGGGTTCAAATGATGCGAATCACATCATTTTAGCCCTGCCTCCTTCCTGCAGACCCGCAAACTGCAGCATTTTCCCGTTCTGGGGGCGGGTCTTGATGATGTCACAGTCCGGCCTCGCACCCACAGTCTCCTTCATCATCTCCTCTCCGGGCTTCTCCCGGAGAGGAGAAATTGAAAGTAGGTAAGTATGTACTAGCTGCCTTATAAACTTCCAAATGAGTGCAAGAGTAGAAATTGGGGAGACAAGTGAAGGAGGTGCACATAGGGGGTAATTCAGAGTTGATCCCAGCAGCAAATTTGTTAGCAGTTGGGCAAAACCATGTGCACTGCAGGTGGGGCAGATATAACATTTGCAGAGAGAGTTAGATTGGGTGGGCTATTTTGTTTCTGTGCAGGGTAAATACTGGCTGCTTCATTTTTACACTGCAATTTAGATTTCAGTTTTAACACACCCCACCCAAATCTATCGCTCTCTGCACATGTTATATCTCCCCCCCCCCCCCCTGCAGTGCACATGGTTTTGCCCAACTGCTAACAAATTTGCTGCTGCGATCAACTCTGAATTAGGCCCATTGTGTATATCAGCACTCACCCACCTCTACAGGAGAGTAGAATCACAAGAGTAGACAAAGGCTGTCTCATGTAGCTGTAGTACTGAGGCGAAAGCAGGGCACCAGGAGAGAAAGACATGCAAAATAGCCTTAGACTGGAGCCTGGGGCCAGCACATGTCATGAATACATGCAGGTCAAGCTACGTCCCTGATTTTTCACTGGGCACAGCAGCAGGTGAGGCGCTGAGATGAGTGCCCACTCACCTATTCCACTAGTGCGGACAGCATTGGCGGATTCAGGGAGGGGGCACCAAGGCACGTGCCCAACCCCCCCTGTCATTTTCAGGCTTTTTTTTTTATTATTGTACTTGCTGCCGGCATTAATAGTATCTGTAGCAGCAGCTTGGTCAAAGGCTCAGCAGCAGCTTCGCGGCTTCCGCCTCCTTGAGCTCTGCTCTTGCAAGCTTCCCGGACCCAGCTGCCTGTCAGTCATCAGAAGAGTGAAGACGGGAGGTAAGGTGAGGTCAAAAGAATGCTCCAATTTACGGCAGAGGGAGACAAGGAGATTCCAACATATGCTTTTCAGCCTCCTCTCCCCTCTGCTTCACACAGTCACACAGAGACGGGATCCCACCAGCCAGTATGTAGGGCGGGCTGCTGCAGAAACTGCCAGTAATACATAAACATGCATTGACTTATTACCCACACACGGCAGCTACAGTAAGTTCAACTATAAGTGTGTCTGCTGCTCTGAGTATATACATTTACTAGTCTGCTTCAATGAGTTTTGTAGGTGCAGGCTAAAATCCTAAACTATGCCGCATTCCTGACCTGACCCAGACAATAAAGTGCAACAGGTCAACCTAAAACAAACTGGAGACAGCCAGGAATACAGAAGGACAGCATAAAAATAATTAATCCTATTGTTTTCTGATATAGTAGGTACATAAAAGCCTGGTTGCCATATATTAAAATATTGTAAATATATAACATCACAGATTTTCAAAAACTTCCAGGGACCCATTTTATATTCTATAGAATGTGCTTTATTATTTGGCTTACTTTTCAGTTATTAGCTTTACATCATCACCGTTAATGGCAGATCTTTGTGAATTTTAAATAAAGTTAAATGTTTATTAAATAAATCCATGTGCTCTGCACTTATATTTAGAATGCAGAATACTTGTGGTGATATACAGTACTGTAGCATGTGGAAAATGTATGTGTTTTAAAATAAAATATAGATTTACTTTACTGCTAGTAGTGGTTTCATACAGCACTTACTCACACTCTATGGGGCCTATGTATCAAGCTTTTTACCATAAAATGATGTAGAAAGTGAAACTGAATTTTCTGCATAATTTTATGGCTTGTGGCTATATACTAATAGCGTAATGCAGGAGATTTCACAAAATCTCTTGCTGAATGCTAATTAGCACTACAGATCGCAGTCCCCATTATTATCAGCAAAGCTTTTCAGAGTTTGTTCACGTTAGTTTACGCCATCTTCTGATGGTTTAAACTCCTTTTAACCTAAAGATCTTTCGCTCGCCCTACTGCAGCCTCCGTCCAGCAGAAACGTGCGTTGAGGCAACTGGTTGAGGACGCACTGGCTACTACCAGAGCCAGATTTACACACAATATATGAGCCAAAGGGTTCACGTGGGCATTATACACAGGTACAGCAGTATATACATGTGGGCATTATACGCAGGTGCAGCAGTATATACATGTGGGCATTATACGCAGGTGCAGCAGTATATACATGTGGGCTATACACAGGTGCAGCAGTATATACATGTGGGCATTATACACAGTTGCAGCAGTATATACATTAGGGCATTATACACAGGTGCAGCAGTATATACATGTGGGCATTATACGCAGGTGCAGCAGTATATACATGTGGGCATCATACACAGGTGCAGCAGTATATACATGTGGGCATTATACACAGGTGATACTGCTGGAAATTTGGTGAGCTTTGATCAGAGATGTGTGGAAAAGGTAGGCAGGGGTAGGGATGGACATTGCATCACGATGGTTTGCAACCATCGATGTTTTGTTGCAATGGTAGTGATTTTTCCCTCCAATGTTTGCCGCCATCTAATGGTAAACATTTGATGGTGTAGTGATGGGCCCGCCCCAAGTCCGATCCCCGGCCACCATACTGCAGACGGTTGCACATGCGCAAACAGGACCTTTTTTGCGCATGCGCTAATCGTATGATTTTTTTTTCTTCTATCTAATTCTTTTTTCACATCGAAAGATCATTTGATGGTGGGCTTGCGATGTCCATCCATAGGCACCTGCCATAGACTTTTTACTCCAAAGATTTAACTATATAAATGATTAGTTACAAAGAAGATATTTATAATATATTCTTTGTATTTTCCATATACGTTAGTATGACAGGAAAGGCTCTGACTCACCTGCCTCACCTCACCGCACGTCACTGCCACACCCCACAACTACGCTTTCCCAATCACAGTGCCCCCCCTGTCATTTTTTTCTGGATCCACCCCTGGCGGACAGCCATGGCTTTCGGGAGACATGTAGTCAGCAACAACACTGGAAAGACCCCCAGGCTAACTGAGATGCCAGGGAGCAGTGGCTACCATGCAGGCAGGGCCGAACTAGCCCACATGGGCACAGGGGAAACCCCTGGTGGGCCCCACTGCCTGGGGATCAGATTTTGCACTTGAATTATATATTATGCATACAGTGCATCCGGAAAGTATTCACAGCGATTCACTTTTTCCACATTTTGTTATGTTACAGCCTTATTCTAAACTGGAATAAATTCATTTTTTCCCTCAAATTTCTACACAAAATACCCCATAATGACAACGTGAAAAAAAGTTTTTTTTACCATTTACAGATGATGGAGGCCACTGTGCTCATTGGGACCTTCACAGCAGATATTTTTCTGTACCCTTCCCCAGATTTGTGCCTCGAGACAATCCTGTCTCGAAGGTCTACAGACAATTCCTTTGACTTCGTGCTTGGTTTGTGCCTAGACATGCACTGTCAAGTGTTGGACCTTATATAGACAGGTATGTGCCTTTCCAAATCATGTCCAATCAACTGAATTTACCACAGGTGGACTCCAACTAAGCTGTAGGAACATCTCAAGTATGATCAGTGGAAATAATATGCACCTCAGCTCAATTTTGAGCTTCATGGCAAAGGCTGTGAATACTTACAGTATGTACATCTGATTTCTTTGTTTTTTTATTTTTAATAAATTTGCAAATATCTCAAAAAAACTTTGTCATTATGTGGTATTGTGTGTAGAATTTTGAAGGGAAAAATTAATTTATTCCATTTTGGAATAAGGCTGTAAAAGAACAAAATATGGAAAAAGTGAAGCGCTGTGAATACTTTCCGGATACACTGTATGTTACATTATACTGCACAGGACTATGGTGTACTTTCTACAGTGCATTTCTGTTATTAATCTGGTACATTATCATGCATGCACTAGGAGTATTTACTATATATATTAATCAAGGAGCCCAGCCATGCCTCTAAGCATGAGCCCCTACCATTGCATTTCCTCCCAGTCCGACACTGCGTGCAGGACCAGGGAAACCCACTTTAAAAGCAGATAGCATGGCTGGCCGCTGGATCTCTTAAGAAGCACATCTACCCCAGCCAGGGCTACATTATTTTTAAGATAGGAACTCCCCTCTTTCAATTAACAGTGTACGTAAGTTTATTGAAGCCAGGATGGGAGAAATCTTCTACCGTTCTTTAACTTAATGAATTCTGTAATGAGTGTTATTATCTGGTAATCACACAAGATAACCAGACAATATCCATATTGTTTAAACGAGAGGAACCCTATTTTAAACAAAGGAGTCCCTAGCTCTGTCTTTGTCAGTATGGGGGAGGCACTTTTACATCCCTTTCCCCATCTCCTGGCTCTTTTTGTAGTCCTTGTGTGTTCAGCGATCTTGTAGTGTACACTTGCTTCACAATATTATTTTCCACCTCTTCTCAAGAATACTATTGGGATGATTAAGTTTAATTTTTAATAGTTTGAAATCTATGGGCAGTATTCGATTCTTTCCGCCCCCTTCCACACCTGTTTCTATTTTCTGTTGCCGGGTATGGTATCAACATTCCAGCTAGGCGCCCAACCCTTTACGCAGCTAAACCTGATTACTATAGGCACGATAACGGGGATCACTTTAGAAAGGAGTTTGGGTGTGATATATCATTTGAATGCCGCCCTAGGTGTGCTAAGGATGTGCGGGTCCCATTAATAGCCCTTTAGAGCAGGGCATCTTAAGAAATGAGTGAGCCTCTGTACAGTACAATGTTCCCTTGTGCACCCCCTTTCCCCTTTGTCATGTGCCTTCATATTCCTCCTTTTATTATTTGTTGTACTTTCTATAATGTTCCTACTTTGGAGACCAAACAAACAGTAATTTAAAATAGACAAATCAATGTATCCAGTAATAATTATAAATTACCACACATCTTTATCACCGCCTACGGTAGATCTTTCTGTGTAGGACAGGAGACAGGAGATGTAAATTTAGGCTGCCGGTTGGAAGGTCCTAGATGTGTTAATTAAAGTGCTGGGCTACTACTGCTGGGAAGTAGAAACTAGCACACATACCACATTGGATGCTACTCTAGTCCAAGAGGGATGTTTTGAGTAGGAAAGAAGGAGCCTTCAACAAAGGAGAAGCTACAGATTCATGAGATTGTGGCTTATCCAATCAGGATGCATATTTGTCAGTAACTGTCAATCAATTCCGCAGGAGGCAAGAGTGTAAGAATATACTATGGTGAAGATGTATCATTATTAGAGATGTGTGGCGGGAACTTTTCATGTTTTGTGTTTTCGTTTTGGATATGGATCCTCGCTCGCGTTTTGGATCTGGATTGGTTTTGCCAAAACCACCCTTTCGGGTTTTGGTTTTGATTTTGGATCTGGATGATTTTTTTGAAAGAACACAAAAACAACTAAAATCACAGAATTTGGGGGTCATTTTGATCCTACAGTATTATTAACCTCAATAACATTAATTTCCATTCATTTCCAGTCTATTCTGAACACCTCACAATATTGTTTTTAGGCTAAATGGTCGCACAGAGGTAGCTGGATGACTTTGCTAAGCGACCCAAGTGTGCGGCACAAACACCTAGCCCATCTAGGAGTGGCACTTCAGTGGCAGACAGGATGGCACTTTTTAAAAATAGGCCCCAAAAAGCACATCATGCAAAGAAAAGAAAGAGGTGCACCGAGGTCGCTGGGTGACTAAGCTAAGCAACACAAGTGTGTGGCACAAACACCTGGCCCATCTAGGAGTGGCACTGCAGTGTCAGACAGGATGGCAGATTTAAAAAATAGGCCCCAAACAGCACATGATGAAAAGAAGAAAAAGAGGTGCAATGAGGTAACTGGATGGCTAACGCTTAGCGACACAAGTGTGCGGCACAAACACCTGGCCCATCTAGGAGTAGCACTGCAGTGTTAGACAGGATGGCACTTAAAAAAACTAGGCCCCAAATAGCACATCATGCAAAGAAGAAAAAGAGGTGTAATGAGGTAGCTGAAGGACTTTGCTAAGCGACACAAGTGTGTGGCACAAACACCTGGCCCATCTAGGAGTGGCACGCACCACCAAATTAATTATATGTGCAAAACATGGGATGTGCTCGAATTTGCCCAGATGTAATACACGCACAATATTGGTGGACTTACTGTATACGGCTGCACCACTAGACTGGACTTATACGGCAGTACCACTGGACTTATACGGCAGTACCCCTGAATTTATACGGCTGCACCACTGGATTGGACTTATACATCAGTACCACTGGACTTATATGGCAGTACCCCATAACTTATTCGGCAGTACCCTGAACTTATACGGCTGCACCACTGGACTGGATTTATACAGCAGTAGCACTGGACTTATACGGCAGTACCCCATAACTTATACGGCAGGACCCCTGAACTTATACGGCTGCAACACTGAACTGGACTTATATGGCAGTACCACTTGACTTATACGACAGTACCCCTGAACTTATGTGTTGCCCATTTAAAGAATTAATATTGACCATTTTTATAAATAAATAGTATTAGTGCCCCCATTGTTAAATAAATAATAGGTCCCACATTTATAGATAAGTTATGGACATCCATTGCTAGCTAAATTAAAAAAAAAATTATAATAATAGGGCTCCCATTTATAGATAAGTTATAGACATCCATTGCTAAATAAATACATAAATAAATAAATATCAGTGCCCCCATTGCTAAAGAAATAAGGAGCATTCTCTTTTTTGTGAATGGGTGAATGGAGTAAGGGGGGGGGCACTTGATTGTCCGCCTTGCTATTGAAGAAGAGTAACTAATGATATCCGAACAGACATGCTTCTTCCGCTATGCGGCAGATTGGCTATTAAAATGCGAACACTTTACTGTTCTCTCGATTGATTAGGCCCTTTTGCCGCATATGCCCCAGAAGCGCTACTCCCTCTCCACAGAACAGCTATTCCCCCTCATATACAAAATTAGTCTCTTTTTCAAAGACACCTATGCAGCATTGCTAACAGTCAAGAAGAAACTAGGCAGAGATCACACTAGCTCCAGATACAGTACATTCCTATTTTGGGAAATCCTGATTTCCAGCCATCTTTACATAACACCTTGTTTCTACAATCGAAGTGTAAATGAATTAAAGCCATTTCAGATGTCTTTGGCCCAGGTCTCTATATGTATTCCTTTCAGCAACTAAGCGACAAATTTTATATTCTCAATTCTCATTTCTTTATCTCCAAAATTGTATCCAGTAAATTCCCTCAAACCATTGATCACAGCCTCGCTCACATTGACAAGCTTCACTCGTTATTGCGTTTTGTTAACGTTTGTTCCATATTGCATTAGGTACCTTTACCCTGTTCTAATTGTACAAGACCCTAACCATCTCTGAAATTCTTTATCTTTAGTTTGGTCTAAGGATTTATCTGACGTAATAGATTTCCAAGCCATTTTTCATCCTACTAACAGAATATTGAAATTCTTTAGTTCCTCTGCATAGGAAGTCCATCTGAAAACCATTAATAGAGCATATGTCTCATCATTTCAATGCCATTAAGATTCCAGAGGAACCTTGTCAGTGCACATATGGCGTAATGCCTCTCGTGCAGATTATATCCATGGCTTCTGTAGCTGCACTCCCTGCACCTATGGTAGCTACACCCTTGTATATAACACATGTAACTGTGACAGGAAAGGTGGCCCCTCTCAGCTGTGGGTCCCAAAGCAGCTGCACCTATGGTAGCTACAGCCTGCATATAACACATGTAATTGTGACAGGGAAGGTTGCCCCTCTCAGCGCTGCATAGCAGCTGCACACCCTGCACTTATGGTAGCTACGTCCTTGTATATAACATATGTAACTGTGACAGGGAAGGTGGCCCCTCTCAGCACTGGGCCCCATAGCAGCTGCACTCCTTGCACCTATGGTAGCTACACCCTTGTATATAACACGTGTAACTGTGACAGGGAAGGTGGCCCCTCTCAGCACTGGACCCCATAGCAGCTGCACTCCCTGCACCTATGGTAGCTACACCCTGTATATAACTGTGACAGGGAAGGTGGCCTCTCTCAGTTCTGGGTCCTACTCCCATAGCATCTGCACTCTCTGCACCTATGGTAGCTACACCCAGTATATAACACATGTAACTGTGACAGGGAAGGTGGCCCCTCACAGCTCTGGGCCCCATAGCAGCTGCACTCCCCGCACCTATGGAAGCTACGTCCTTGGCCGCATGGGGCTCTATTGCACTCGTAACCCCACCGGCAATCTGGCGGCCAGGATCCTGGCATCAGGATGCTGACCACTGAGATCCCGTCGGTTACACGATCCCAACGCATGATAGAGCATATGGTACTTGCCTATTCTCTCGCAATGTCTTGGAGACTCCAGGATAGCAGGCACCAAGGTGTAGATCATATCTTCAGTAATGCCTCAGTTCCACACGCTGATGCCCACTTCCTGTGTGATGTGACCAGTCCAGGCGAGCTGATGACGCTATTCCTGCTGAATCCCATCATCATGGCCCCTTCCCCCGCTTTACAATGATGTGATTGTGGCTTTATATACTGTGCCTTGATGATGCGATTCTGCTGTCATGACCCTGCACTGCCCACATGGTTGCATCATACCCCTCCCAACTGGCAGCCAAGAACTGGGTAAGTGAGTGATATCTGGGCCCTGTAGCTCACCAGCAAAAAAGTATCTATTTTTTAACCATTTCATCACCCCCACATCCACTGCATACAATGGGGTCTATGTACTAAGCCTTGGAGAGAGATAAAGTGGATGGAGATAAAGTACCAGCCAATCAGCTCCTGTCATTTTTCAAACTCAGCCTATAATATGACAGTTAGCAGCTGATTGGCTGGTACTTATCTCCGTCCACTATATCTCTCTCCAAGGCTTAGTAAATAGACTCCAGTATTTGTAACGAGCCCCAGTGCTTTAGCCTACCAAACACCCACCACCACCACCACCACCAATTGTGCAACTAAACACTGTAAAGCATGAGAGGACATGGGCTGTTATCCGATGCCTCCACTGTACAGCTGACCACACGCAGGCCCATCCCGCCTCTGGAGCTGCGGCCCAGGATTATTGATCAATTTGACCTCACACTTGGATGGCCAAACATGACATGGACCAGTAAAACAGCCCCATGGGGTTTCTGGAGGATCTATGGGGCCAATTCAGACCTGATCGCTCGCTAGCTGTTTTTTGCAGTCCTGCGTTCACATAGTCGTCGCCCACCGGGGAGTGTATTTTAGCTGTGCAAGTGTGCGATCGCATGTGCAGCTGAGCGGTACAAAAAGATTTTGTGCAGTTTCTGAGTAGCCCAGGACTTACTCAGCCGCTGCGATCACTTCAACCTGTCCGGGACCGGAATTCACATCAGACACCCGCCCTGCAAACGCTTGGGAACGCCTGTGTTTTTCCAACCACTCCCAGAAAACGGTCAGTTGACACCCACAAATGCCTTATTCCTGTCAATCTCCTTGCGATCGCCCATGCAAATGGATTCTTTGCACAAACCCATCGCAGAGCAATGAACCGCTTTGTACCTGTGCGACGTGCCTGCACATTGCGGTGCATACGCATGCGCAGTTCTGACCTGATGGCAGCGCTGCAAAAAACGCTAGCGAGCGATAAGGTCTGAATTAGGCCCTATAAACACTGTGTTATGTGCACATTAAGTGGTATAAATGAAAATGTATGGAACATGAGTAATTAACATGAATTAAAAACAAATCATCACATTATAATGAAGTCCAGTAAACATGACACGATGGGAGTTGTAGTGCACCAAGGACCTCCTAGACAGATCCGCACATGACATTCCACCATGCACTGGGCTCAGCCACCAAGCATCCCTGGAACTTGTTATAAAATGTTGCCAAGTATGACAGTCACATATCAAAGTAACTCTAAGTGTATCTACTATATAAAAGCCAAAATCCGTCATTCTGTCTTTCTATACAAATCCACAGTTTACAAGCGACGATCATGAAATGTTATATACAAGCGTATTAAAACACAGCGGAGGCAACTAAAACAATTAGAAATCCCTAACACCCCTAGGGGGGCAGACAGCAGCACAGAGTATATCAGGAGACAGCATAACTCCGGAATTGCTAGAGCAATGTACTCAAAACTTGGTACACATATGCCTAGCAATCTGGGAACAAACACTGTGGGAGGAAGACACCCCTAGCACCCCTAGGGGTGAGACAGCAGCACTGAGTATTTCAGCAGACAGCATAACTCTGGAATGCCTGCAGCAATTTACAACAAACTTGGTACACATATGACTTACAATCTGCAAACAAACTCTGTGGGGGTCAGACACCCCTAGGGGTGGGACAGCAGCACAGAGTATGTCAGGAGACAGCATAACTCCCGAATGCCTGGACCAGTTTACAACAAACTTGATTCACATATGACTTGCAAGCTGGGAACAAACACTCTGGGGGTTAGACACCCCTAGCACCCCTAGGGGTGAGGCAGCAGCGCAGAGTATTTCAGCAGACAGCATAACTCTGGAATGCCTGCAGCAATTTACAACAAACTTGGTACACATATGACTTTCACTGTGGAAACAAACACTGTGGGGTCAGAAACTCCTAGCACCCCTAGGGGTGGGACAGCAGCACAGAGTATGTCAGCAGACAGCATAACTGTGGAAGGCCTGGAGCAATTTACACCAAACTTGGTACACATCTGATTTACAATCTGCACACAAACTCTGTGAGGATTAGACACCCCTAGGGGCGATACAGCAGCACAGAGTATGTCAGGAGACAGCATAACTCCCGAATGCCTGGACCGATTTACAACAAACTTGGTTCACACAGGACTTGCAAGCTGGGAACAAACACTGTGGGGTAAGACACCCCTACCACCCCTTTGGGTGAGGCCGCAGCACAAAGTTTTTCAGCAGTCAGCATAACTCTGGAATGCCTGGAGAAATTTACACCAAACTTGCTACACATATGACTTAAGGGCCCTACACGTTGACCGATACGGCCGACAGGCGACCCGGTGGCGGGGGGGGGGGGGGCAGTGATGGGGCAGTGAAGTCAATATTGGCCTGCATGAACAGCCGACGGGGCACCAGCGATGAACGAGCACGGGGCCACGCATCGTTCATCGCTGGTGCCTCCACACTCAAAGATATGAATGGTATCTCGTTCATTAATGAAAGAGATCGTTCATATCTTTGAGTGATATTGCCCAGTGTGTAGGGCCTATTACACTCTGGGAACAAACACTGTGAGGGTAACACACCACTAGCACCTCTAGGGATGGGCCAGCAGCACACACTATATCAGGATGTGCATGATATCTCAGTGATGTCAGGGCTGCATGTGACAGGGCAAATGACATGATGTGAGGAGGGGAATGGAGGCAGCACAAAGCCACAGACTGAGAGTTGTATAGTGGGAAGAGCAGGGTCCATTGTGGGACCAAAAAGGGGTGGGGCCATTACACAAAGTGCATCAGGGAAGCAATATATGCCTATATACTAGATCTCCAATCAACATAAATTAACAAACTAACTAATTCTAATTTACCATCCTCATTCCGTACCAAAGCACGGGTATTCAGCTATCTACAATGTTATTTATACTGTGTGTTTAATACTTACATTTATTTTTGTAAACAGACATTCTTGAAATCCGGGGCAACGCCGGGTACTCCAGCTAGTATATACTAAACCATCTGTCACAGTAGCAATATTCTGAGCATATTGGAAGTCTCGCAACAGAACATTTATAGATGGAGTTTAAGATCATACATGTTAACATTCAACAATATGCTATGTCGGCATGCCCTCTTATGGAGTCTATGTAAGTCATTAGCAAAACCAAATGCTCCGTCTACATACAGTACAGCGCAGGCACAAGGTCGTCATGTAATAAGTGATATGCCGGCCAGACTCTTATACCTAAGTTTCCTTTTGATGCTTGATCCAAATAATGTATCACTAACAATGACATTACTGTGAAGTGAAGGAGAGATGATTAGGATGGTCACCTGTAACACACATGCAATGTTTCTGTGACATGCAAAAACAATGGAAGAAATGTTATGGAGTCACCTTCATTGTTGTCCTAGTTGGTAGGATAACCAGAAGAGTAGCTTTGGGTGGAGTGTCATGAGATGAAATGAAAACAAAAAAGTTATGTACCCTCCAGGTTCCGTTCTCAGCAGTCTGGCTGTCAGTACAATGGTGCCACGTGGGGCCACAGGGCACAGCCACGCTCACTGTCCACTCAACCTCTTTCCAACACGTCCAGCGGGTGTGAACAAGTCGAGTGAATGTCATTACCTATTCCCTGTGAATGTCACCTTGCGGGCCCGCCTTACAGTTTTATATACGCTGGTATTGAATAATACATTTCTAGTGTGCCACAAAAAAGACAACTCTTATTTCTTCTGCTATTTATACGCTCATGGGTTACACAGGTTCTGTGGCTGATTAAACCAGGTGAAATGCAGACTTGAGGTCAGCCAGCCACAGAAACTGTATAATTTGTGAGTTTTCTGGTTTAATGGGATAGTATAGTTAGTATAGCTAAAGCTATCTCTCTCTCTCTCTCTCTCTATATATATATATATATATATATACAGCAACGTATCAGGCGGCACTCCGCTTAATCATGTATGTGATACAATAATGCCGGTACCCTCCACATGAGATAAGGAGATTCCTTTCCACATATATAAACCATCTGTTTGGCGTCCTAATGAAAATGTAAACTCTTTTGCATTGAAACGTTGGCAGCTACGCAAGGCTCCTGTCTCCTTTGTTGCCGTGAGTGCCGCAAAACACATGGGTGGTCATTGATCGCTCGTTATTTTTTTTTTCGCAACGGAGCGATTAGTCGCTAATGCGCATGCGCAATGTCCGCAGTGCAACTGCGCCAAGTAAATTTGCTGTTAAGTTAGCTATTTTACTCACGGCATTACGAAGTATTTTCATCGTTCTGCTGATCGTAGTGTGATTGATAGGAAGTGGGTGTTTCTGGGCGGAAACTGCCAGTTTTCTGGGAGTGTGCGGAAAAACGCAGGCGTGTCAGGGAAAAACGCGGGAGTGTCTGAAGAAACGGGGGAATGTCTGGCCGAACGCTGGGTGTGTTTGTGACGTCAAACCAGGAACGAAACTGACTGAACTGATCGCAGTGGCAGAGTAAGTCTCGAGCTACTCAGAAACTGCGAAAAACTGTCTATTCGCAAATCTGCTAATCTTTCGTTCGCAAATCTACTAGGCTAAGATTCACTCCCAGTAGGTGGCGGCTTAGCGTGTGCAAAGCTGCTAAAACATACTTGCCTACTTTTGAAAACTAGAATCAGGGAGATTACAGTAGAATGTGGCGCGCAAAGTGCGGCATGCCACCAAGGGGGTGTGTCATACTCTACCCAAAAGGCGTGTCTAGTTCCACAAATGGGCATGTCTATTCTTTAATGCTTTTTGTTGCAAGATATTTCTATATAACATTAGTAACAATATATTTTGGGAAGTTTTGCAAGTATTGATACTAACACTACTGCCTGAAATACGGGGTTTCTTATTTGCAATATGTTTTCGATGTGATATTTCTTTTCTTCATACTCAGCACAACGGCCCTCATTCCGAGTTGATCGCTCGCTAGCTACTTTTAGCAGCTGTGCAAACCCATAGTTGCCGCCCACGGGGGAGTGTATTCTCGCTTTGCAAGTGTGCGAATGCCTGTGCTGCCGAGCGGTACAAAAACATTTTGTGCAAAACAAGACCAACCCTGTAGTCACTTATCCTGTGCGATGATTCCAGCGACGGAGGTCCCGGAATTGATGTCAGATACCCGCCCTGCAAACGCCTGGTCACGCCCGCGTTTTCCAGCCACTCCCAGAAAACGGTCAGTTGACACCCATAAACGCCCTCTTCCTGTCAATCTCCTTACGATCGACTGTGCGAATGGATTCATCGCTAGAAGCATTGCACAACAACGATGCTGTTTGTACCCGTACAACTCGCGTGCACATTGCGGTGCATACGCATACGCAGATTTGCCATTTTTTTACCCGATCGCTGCGCTGTGAAAATCGTCAACGAGCGATCAACTTGGAATGACCCCCAATATACATGATAAATGTGATGCCTATGCAATCAGTTCCAAATGCAAGTTGACATTGTGTGAATTCATCCCTAAACATATAAGTAAATGATGATTTTGATGTAGTAGATGTTATTTTTATTGTGAACACCGTACTGTCTGCATCTTGTGGGCACTACCTATATATATTGTTTGTGCTATTTTCCATTCCACTACAGCATTAACCAAATCATTACAGATACCAGCTACTCTAATTAAACAAATGTGTTTAACTACAGAAAGATTACTAACAACAATTCTTACAGCAGCAGCAGCAGCAGCAGCACAGGCATGCTATGGGTCAGTGCACTCCAGCACAGATAAGAGGAGTGTGTGATCAGGTACTGCTGTTTCGCTCTCTCAGGGGTTACACAAGGGGGGTAATGAGAGCCCTCAGAAGTGATTCCTGAACAGCTACAGCAAATCAATGTTCTTGCAAAGAAATTCCTTAGTGTCACCCCTGACAGAATCTGAAGAATCCGGGAGAATTGACCTATAAAGTAGGGCACCAGGAGATTTATGACTGAAACGGGAGGCTCCGCAGGATGCGGGAGGGTAGGCAACTATGTGCTAAAAGCAGCTTGCGAGCGAACAACTCGGAATGAGGGCCTTGGTTTATAAATAAATATATATATATATATATATATATATATATATATACACACACACACACACACACACACACACACAATGGAAAATGTTTAATGCAGCCTCTTAGATAAAGAGCTTTATTTCCTTATAAAATATAAGCAGTGATTTAGTCTAGAAATTCCTGTCACTTATGTTTTCCCTTTACCTATATATTGAGGCACTCTGTACAGCATTGCCTTATACTTCATTTTCTACACTAGTCTCATTTTTTTTAAACTAGAAACTCATGTATATCCAGTTGTAATTGATGTTGAAAATGTATATGTAAGATAGCTGTAACTCTGTAGCTTTGCTGATGGTTACTGTGACATCACACATAGCCTGTGACATCACTAGCCCGTGACATCACAATGCTTCTTCCTGTAACATTCTATCTACAGCTGCTGACGTTTCCAGTTTCCATGCAGGAAGACAGGTAGGAGGAGGTGAGTCCTACATAGCAGGGTATAATGGAGGGGGGTAAGGAAGACAGAGTGCAGTATAGTCCGCTGAAAGGCAAGACAGAGCAGGGAATACAGGTACAAGGACACATAAATAGGAGAAGCGCAGGAAGGAAAGACATATGTAGGAATAAAAATGTAGTGTTACAGGAATAAAGAGGGCAGTATGGAGGATAAGCACACATACAGTGGATGCAGATAACCTGGGTCTCTATGAGGCAGGATCGTGGCTTTGGGATGAAAAAGTTAATAAAATAGATAAATGGGATATTGATAACTTTGAAAGTATCTTGTTTGGTTTAAGGAAAATTGGGAAACTGGTTGACTCATGGACATTTTATTGTACTTAAACTAGTACTATGCTTAATGAGGGATGCAGTCAAGATACCGCCGGCCGGAATCCCGGCGGTCGAAAGACTCGAAATACCGACGCCGGAATCACGACCGCCACAATCCCGACATATTCTCCCTCCGTGGGTGTCCACGACACCCATAGAGGGAGAATATAATAGTGTGGCGAGCGTAGCGAGGCACCGTGCCTGCAGCGTGGCGAGCGAAGCGAGCCCGCAAGGGGCTGCGTTCCGTTCGCCACCCCTGTCGGGATTGTGTGGATTCCAGCTGGCGGCATTTAGTACTAATCCCCTTAATGATAGTCTTTTGTGTTTTTTAGATTATCTGGCAAAGAGATTTGCAGAATGTCGGGTGACCGGCAAAGAGATCTGCAAAGTGTCAGTTGAAGACGACGGGAGGGGTCGCAGAGGAATTAGTGACTGGAGAATAGCATGCAGGAGGTAAGTTACCATACTTGTGTAATTGTGTGTGTGGAGGGGGTTATTGAGAGCACAGTACAAAACATAGTGTCTATGGTGGGGGAGAGCGGACAATACAAAATATGCAGAAGGGGGCAACTTGGTATAGCACATACAGATGGTGTGGGGCACAATACAAAAACATAGAAATTGTGGCATACTCTATAGGACATATAGAGGAAGGACATACACTTTTGTGGGTTGCAAGATGTAGTACATATTGTAATACAGAAAACCAGGAAGGGTGGGGAGAGCATTATACAGAAAATACAGATCGGGGGAAGAACAATACAGATCGGGGGAGATAGTGAAATGGCTGACATTTACAGTATATCAATGAACTGGGGACAGGTGTACAAAGCCTGGGAGAGTGATAAAGTGGAGAGAGATAAACTAACAACCAATCAGCTCCTAGTTGTCATTTTTCAAACACAGCCTGTAACATGGCAGTTAGGAGCTGATTGGCTGGTACTTTACCTCTGTCCACGTTATCACTCTGCCGGACTTAATACATATCCCCCATAGAATAACCAAATAATGAAATGGTACAGAATGGTATAAATTATGTGAATTGGAGCTGTAACAAGTGACTGTTTCCCTATCTTTACATATAATAAAGGTGACATAGTCCTTTCCCTAGAGTCCTTCTTCTTACCGCTCAGGGGGCCTGATTCAGATGCGGACGCAGAGCTGCTGTTGCACCAAGTGGCTCAATGCTTTTTCACTGTGCATGCGTGTAAGCTGCACTGCGCACAAAATGATATCAAGTTCACTTAGAGGATCCCATCGCAAAGTGATTGACAGGAAGTCAGCATTTGAGGTGGTAACGGGGGTGGCTAACTGTATACAGGCGTGTCAGGTCCGTTCAAACGCTGTTTCGTGTGCGTGCATAAATTACCCATTGCGACCTGTGTTGCTGCTGGAGAGCCCCCTGTGTCTAGGAGAGTTGCTCAGCCTACGACTGCTCAGACTCATGATGCAATTGTGAACGGCAAGATTGCAGCAGCAATCACAACAACCACAACTGAATCAGGCCCACAATTACACCATTATATTTTACTATTTTATCACATTTAACAACTAAGGGGTCAGTTTGTCTTATAACAGCCGCACTTTCCGGTAGCCCCATTGGCTGAGTCTGGCCACAAAGGGTGTAAGTTTGGATGCTGTTGAAACGTTGCAGCAATGGTAACTCGTACCTAATCGGATTGACCCCTAAATGTTAGTAATTTTTAGCTTTTATTATTAACTGGTCAAATTTCTTTTCTGAAGGTACCCACTAATTACTATAAGAGAGAACTTATCACCCCAATGTGTGTATTGTATAAAAACAATGGGCCCTTTGGAATAATTGTCCTTATTTTAGGTATTTTCCATGTCCTCAGTAGTTAGAGTAACATATTTACATAGAGATTTTTCTCTCTACACAACCACACCACTGTTTGCAGTTTGTCTCTCTGCTTGTTCATCCACTAACAATGATTTTTCATCTCTTCGTCTACACGCAGTGGGTGATCCCTGAATAGCTGCCCTGGGAGGAGAGCTGCGGACACATGCTTCAAATGTTGGGACATATGCATTTCCTATTAGGAGATGCAGTAAAGATGCCGGCTGTCTGGTTTACGGCAGTCAGAATATTGACACTGGGATCTCGACAATCCTCAGAATCCCGACGTTGGAACTCCGAATGGGCAAGGATACTCGATTCCCGTATCCCCACGATCATAGGTTTAGGTCTGGGCAAGGGGGGTTAGTTTAGGCATCAGGCACGGGGTGTTGGTCAGGCTGCAGGGGAGTGAGGGTTAAGTTTATGTGTCAGGCAGAGGGGTTAGATTTAGGCATCAGGTGGGGGGTTAGGCTGCAGGTGTGGGCAGGTTTGGGTTAGGCTATGAATAGGGTGAGTTAGGCACCCTCGGGGGAGGTTAGGCTGCATGGGAGGGAGGGTTAGGTTTAGGCATCAGCAGGAGGGTTAGGTTTAGGCATTAGGTGGGGGGTTAAGTTTAGGCTGCAGGTGGTAGGAGCTTAGGTTTAGGCTGCAGGTAGGGTGGGTTACGGTTAGACACCCGTGGGGTTGGTTAGGCAGCGGGGGAGGGAGTGTTAGGTTTAGACATCAGGTGCTGGGTTAGGTTTAGGCTGCATGTGGGGTGGGTTAGTGTTAGGCTGCGGGTAGGGTGGAATATGGTTAGGCACCCCCAGAAGTGGTTAGGCTGCGATGGAGGGAGTGTTAGGTTTAGACATCAGGTGGGGGGTTAGGTTTAGGCATCAGGCGCTGGGTTAGGTTTAGGCTGCGTGTGGGTTGGGTTAGCGTTAGGCTGCGGGAAGGGTGGGTTATGGTTAGGCACCCCCAGAAGTGGTTAGGCTGCGAGGGAGGGAGGGTTAGGTTTAGGCAGCAGAGACAGAGGGGGGTGGTTAGACTGCGAGGGAGGGAGGGTTAGGTTTAGGCAGCAGGGACGGAGGTTAGGATTAGGCACCTCCACGGGAGGGTTAGGCACAAAGGGGTAGCATAGGGTTAGACTGCGGACAGGCAGGGTTAGGGGGTGGGGAGAGGGTTAGGCATCAGGCGGAGGGGTTAGGGTTAGGCTGTGGGTGGGGGGAGGATAGGGTTAGGCTGTGGGTAGAGTGGGTTAGGGACCCCCGGGGGTGGTTAGGCTGCAGGGGAGGATAGGGTTAAGTTTAGGCACAGGTGGGGAGATTAGGTTTAGGTGTCAGGCGGAGGGTTAGATTTAGGCTGTGGGTGGGGGGAGGTTAGGGTTAGGCAGCGGGTAGGGTTGGTTAGGGTTAGGCACCCCCAGGGGTGGTTAGCCTGCAGGGAAGGGAGGGTTAGGTTTAGGCATCAGGTTGGGGTTAGGTTTAGGCATCAGGCGGGGGGTTAGGATTATGCTGCGGGTGGGGGGAGGATAGGGTTAGGCTTTGGGTGGGGGAAAGTTAGGGTTAGGCTGTGTGTAGGGTGGGTTAGGCACCCCTGGGAGTGGTTTGGCTGCAGGGAAGGAAGGGTTAGGTTTAGGAAGCAGGGATGGAGGTTAGGATTAGGCACCTACGCGGGAGGGTTAGACACAAAGGGGGGTGGTTAGGGTTAGACAGCAGACAGGCAGGGTTAGGGGGGTGGGGAGAGGGGAGAACACCCCTTACTCACCCCTTACTCACCCCTGTCTGTCTTTTTTGTACTGGGATCCCGACACTCAGTATGACAACCACCGGGATCCCATGTGCTGAACTGACCCCTCTATTAGTACACCTGTTAATGCCCAGAGGGAAGGGCGATCCTGAGGCCATGGTTCCCCAGAGGTTTCCCCCCAAGGGGGTTTTTCTCTCCTGAGTGCTGAAGGATGACTCTTTGTGAGTCCAGATGTGTAGCTTTTATACCATAATGAGTACCAATCTCATGCCCGTCCCTGCAATGTATAAGAAGTAAAATAATTGCTAATGTGATCACTTTACTTCTAGGTTTAGACCCTGGCTGCGCTAGTTCACATGTGCAATCATCAGACTGCGTATGTGAGCGCAGACAGTAATGCAGAGGGATCCCAAGGATCCTTCTCCTGGGAATTATTGCATTATGTAGCCCACAGGCTACAAAAGCCATTTAGAAATGGCATTAGCTGCCGGGCCAAGTTTAGAAATGCTTTGAATTCTGGAGCTTGGTGAGTTTCACGGTTTACCATCTGCTGTAGAAACTTTTGGTGTTCAAAATAGGAGGAACGCAATAGATATCTCAAATATCCACTGCAGTCCCCAATACATACATTCAGGGGCTGATTAATATTTGTGGGCAGCCCCCGAAAACCGACTGTTTTTGGAGATGTCTCGCAAATATTATTTATAAAATATTCCACTTAATAAACTTTTTATATTTTGACATAAACTAAAAAATGTTTTATGTATTCATTGACTGAGTCTCCCGTCTTTAGTGAATGCTAATTTCACAGGGTCCTGCAAATTATTACTGATATGACTGTTACTCTACTGTCCTGCTGGTGCTCCTGGCCTGCTGTATAGCAGCCAGACATAGATTTTATATACAGCACTCTTGGGGAGATGTATCAAGCCTTCGAGAGAGATAAAGTGCAGATGTCCAAACCACCCAATCATCTTCTGTCACTTATCTAGCACAGTACATGAAATGATACCTGTAGTTAGAAGCTTCATTTGATTTGGGCAAATACTCAACTTTATATCTCTCCACGGCTTGATACATCTCCCGGAAAATATCATGTCTTCCTTTCACTTAATTAACAAGTTAAATTCATTAATTGTCTGGGAAACAGGGTAAGAAATTCACAGTATAAGATAATGTTATAAAGGCTTGTCAATTAGTGATGTGCACCGCACATTTTTCGGGTTATGTGTTTTGGTTTTGGATTCGGTTCCGCGGCCGTGTTTTGGATTCGGACGCGTTTTGGCAAAACCTCACCGAAAATTTTTTGTCGGATTCTGGTGTGTTTTGGATTCGGGTGTTTTTTACTAAAAACCCTTAAATACAGCTTAAATCATAGAATTTGAGGGTCATTTTGAACCCATAGTATTATTAACCTCAATAACCATAATTTCCACTCATTTCCAGTCTATTCTGAACACCTCACACCTCACAATATTATTTTTAGTCCTAAAATTTACACTGAGGTCGCTGGATGGCTAAGCTAAGCGACACAAGTGGCCAACACAAACACCTGGCCCATCTAGGAGTGGCACTGCAGTGTCAGGCAGGATGGCACTTCAAAAAAATAGTCCCCAAACAGCACATGATGCAAAGAAAAAAAGAGGCACACCAAGGTCGCTGTGTGACTAAGCTAAGCGACACAAGTGGCCGACACAAACACCTGGCCCATCTAGGAGTGGCACTGCAGTGTCAGGCAGGATGGCACTTCAAAAAAATAGTCCCCAAACAGCACATGATGCAAAGAAAAAAAGAGGCGCACCAAGGTCGCTGTGTGACTAAGCTTAGCGACACAAGTGGCCGACACAAACACCTGGCCCATCTAGGAGTGGCACTGCAGTGTCAGACAGGATGGCACTTCAAAAAAATAGTCCCAAAACAGCACATGATGCAAAGAAAAATGAAAGAAAAAAGAGGTGCAAGATAAAATTGTCCTTTGGCCCTCGCACCCACCCTTATGTTATATAAACAGGACATGCACACTTTAACGAACCCATCATTTCAGCGACAGGGTCTGCCACACGACTGTGACTGAAATGACTGGTTGGTTTGGGTCCCCACCAAAAAAAGAAGCAATCAATCTCTCCTTGCACAAACTGGCTCTACAGAGGCAAGATGTCCACCTCATCATCATCCTCCAATTCCTCACCCCTTTCACTGTGTACATCCCCCTCCTCACAGATTATTAATTTGTCCCCACTGGAATCCACCATCTCAGGTCCCTGTGTACTTTGTGGAGGCAATTGCTGCTGGTGAATGTCTCCACGGAGGAATTGATTATAATTCATTTTGATGAACATCATCTTCTCCACATTTTCTGGAAGTAACCTCGTACGCCGATTGCTGACAAGGTCACTCATATAATCCTCCACCATTCTTTCAATGGTGAGAGAATCATATGAAGTGACAGTAGACGACATGTCAGTAATCGTTGGCAGGTCCTTCAGTCCGGACCAGATGTCAGCACTCGCTCCAGACTGCCCTGCATCACCGCCAGCGGGTGGGCTCGGAATTCTTAGCCTTTTCCACGCACCCCCAGTTGCGGGAGAATGTGAAGGAGGAGATGTTGATGGGTCACGTTCCGCTTGACTTGACAATTTTCTCACCAGCAGGTCTTTGAACCTCTGCAGACTTGTGTCTGCCGGAAAGAGAGATACAACGTAGGTTTTAAATCTAGGATCGAGCACGGTGGCCAAAATGTAGTGCTCTGATTTCAACAGATTGACCACCCGTGAATCCTGGTTAAGCGAATTAAGGGCTCCATCCACAAGTCCCACATGCCTAGCAGAATCGCTCTGTTTTAGCTCCTCCTTCAATGTCTCCAGCTTCTTCTGCAAAAGCCTGATGAGTGGAATGACCTGACTCAGGCTGGCAGTGTCTGAACTGACTTCATGTGTGGCAAGTTCAAAGGGTTGCAGAACCTTGCACAACGTTGAAATCATTCTCCACTGCGCTTGAGTCAGGTGCATTCCCCCTCCTTTGCCTATATCGTGGGCAGATGTATAGGCTTGAATGGCCTTTTGCTGCTCCTCCATCCTCTGAAGCATATAGAGGGTTGAATTCCACCTCGTTACCACCTCTTGCTTCAGATGATGGCAGGGCAGGTTCAGGACTGTTTGGTGGTGCTCCAGTCTTCTGTACGCGGTGGCTGAATGCCGAAAGTGGCCCGCAATTCTTCGGGCCACCGACAGCATCTCTTGCACGCCCCTGTCATTTTTTAAATAATTCTGCACCACCAAATTCAATGTATGTGCAAAACATGGGACGTGCTGGAATTTGCCCAGATGTAATGCACGCACAATATTGCTGGCATTGTCCGATGTCACAAATCCCCAGGAGAGTCCAATTGGGGTAAGCCATTCTGCGATGATCTTACTCAGTTTCCGTAAGAGGTTGTCAGCTGTGTGCCTCTTCTGGAAAGCGGTGATACAAAGCGTAGACTGTCTAGGAATGAGTTGGCGTTTGCGAGATGCTGCTACTGGTACCGCCGCTGCTGTTCTTGCTGCGGGAGGCAATACATCTACCCAGTGGGCTGTCACAGTCATATAGTCCTGAGTCTGCCCTGCTCCACTTGTCCACATGTCCGTGGTTAAGTGGACATTGGGTACAACTGCATTTTTTAGGACACTGGTGAGTCTTATTCTGAGGTCTGTGTACATTTTCGGTATCGCCTGCCTAGAGAAATGGAACCTAGATGGTATTTGGTACCGGGGACACAGTACCTCAATCAAGTCTCTAGTTGCCTCTGAATTAACGGTGGATACCGGAACCACGTTTCTCACCGCCCAGGCTGCCAAGGCCTGAGTTATCTGCTTTGCAGCAGGATGACTGCTGTGATATTTCATCTTCCTCGCAAAGGACTGTTGGACAGTCAATTGCTTACTGGAAGTAGTACAAGTGGTCTTCCGACTTCCCCTCTTGGATGACGATCGACTCCCAGCAGCTACAAGAGCAGCGCCAGCAGCAGTAGGCGTTACACTCAAGGATGCATCGGAGGAATCCCAGGCAGGAGAGGACTCGTCAGACTTGCCAGTGACATGGCCTGCAGGACTATTGGCTTTCCTGGGTAAGGAGGAAATTGACACTGAGGGAATTGGTGGTGTGGTTTGTAGGAGCTTGGTTACAAGAGGAAGGGATTTAGTGGTCAGTGGACTGCTTCCCCTGTCACCCAAAGTTTTTGAACTTGTCACTGACTTATGATGAATGCGCTGCAGGAGACGTATAAGGGAGGATGTTCCGAGGTGGTTAACGTCCTTACCCCTACTTATTACAGCTTGACAAAGGCAACACACGGCTTGACACCTGTTGTCCGCATTTGTGTTGAAATAATTCCACACCGAAGAGCTGATTTTTTTTGTATTTTGACCAGGCATGTCAATGGCCATATTCGTCCCACAGACAACAGGTGTCTCCCCGGGTGCCTGACTTAAACAAACCACCTCACCATCAGAATCCTCCTTGTCAATTTCCTCCCCAGCACCAGCAACACCCATATTCTCATCCTGGTGTACTTCAACAGTGACATCTTCAATTTGACTATCAGGAACTGGACTGCGGGTGCTCCTTCCAGCACTTGCAGGGGGCGTGCAAATGGTGGAAGGCGCAAGCTCTTCCCGTCCAGTGTTGGGAAGGTCAGGCATCGCAACCGACACAATTGGACTCTCCTTGGGGATTTGTGATTTAGAAGAACGCACAGTTCTTTGCTGTGCTTTTGCCAGCTTAAGTCTTTTCATTTTTCTAGCGAAAGGATGAGTGCTTCCATCCTCATGTGAAGCTGAACCACTAGCCATGAACATAGGCCAGGGCCTCAGCCGTTCCTTGCCACTCCGTGTCGTAAATGGCATATTGGCAAGTTTACGCTTCTCCTCAGACGCTTTTAATTTTGATTTTTGGGTCATTTTACTGAACTTTTGTTTTTTGGATTTTACATGCTCTCTACTATGACATTGGGCATCGGCCTTGGCAGACGACGTTGATGGCTTTTCATCGTCTCGGCCATGAGCAGTGGCAGCAGCTTCAGCACGAGGTGGAAGTCGATTCTGATCTTTCCCTATTTTAACCTCCACATTTTTGTTCTCCATTTTTTAATGTGTGGAATTATATGCCAGTAACTATCAATAGCAATGGCCTACTACTATATATACTGCGCACAACTGAAATGCACCACAGGTATGGATGGATAGTATACTTGACGACACAGAGGTAGGTAGAGCAGTGGCCTTCCGTACCGTACTGCTATATATACTGGTGGTCACTGTCAGCAAACTGCAAAACTAAAATGCACCACAGGTATAGAATGTAGATGGATAGTATACTTAATGACGACACAGAGGTAGGTACAGCAGTGGCCTTCCGTACCGTACTGCTGTATATAGTATACTGGTGGTCACTGTGTCAGCAAACTGCAAAACTAAAATGCGCCACAGGTATAGAATGTAGATGGATAGTATACTTAATGATGACACAGAGGTAGGTACAGCAGTGGCTTCCGTACCGTACTGCTATATATAGTATACTGGTGGTCACTGTGTCAGCAAACTGCAAAACTAAAATGCACCACAGGTATAGAATGTAGATGGATAGTATACTTAATGATGACACAGAGGTAGGTACAGCAATGGCCTTCCGTACCGTACTGCTATAAATAGTATACTGGTGGTCACTGTGTCAGCAAACTGCAAAACTAAAATGCACCACAGGTATAGAATGTAGATGGATAGTATACTTAATGACAACACAGAGGTAGGTACAGCAGTGGCCTTCCGTACCGTACTGCTATATATAGTATACTGGTGGTCACTGTGTCAGCAAACTGCAAAACTAAAATGCACCACAGGTATAGAATGTAGATGGATAGTATACTTAATGACGACACAGAGGTAGGTACAGCAGTGGCCTTCCGTACCGTACTGCTATATATAGTATACTGGTGGTCACTGTGTCAGCAAACTGCAAAACTAAAATGCCCACAGGTATAGAATGTAGATGGATAGTATACTTAATGACGACACAGAGGTAGGTACAGCAGTGGCCTTCCGTACCGTACTGCTATATATAGTATACTGGTGGTCACTGTGTCAGCAAACTGCAAAACTAAAATGCACCACAGGTATAGAATGTAGATGGATAGTATACTTAATGACGACACAGAGGTAGGTACAGCAGTGGCCTTCCGTACCATTCTGCTTTATATAGTATACTGGTGGTCACTGTGTCAGCAAACTGCAAAACTAAAATGCACCACAGGTATAGAATGTAGATGGATAGTATACTTAATGACGACACAGAGGTAGGTACAGCAGTGGCCTTCCGTACCGTACTGCTATATATAGTATACTGGTGGTCACTGTGTCAGCAAACTGCAAAACTAAAATACACCACAGGTATAGAATGTAGATGGATAGTATACTTAATGACGACACAGAGGTAGGTACAGCAGTGGCCTTCCGTACCGTACTGCTATATATAGTATACTGGTGGTCACTGTGTCAGCAAACTGCAAAACTAAAATGCACCACAGGTATAGAATGTAGATGGATAGTATACTTAATGACGACACAGAGGTAGGTACAGCAGTGGCCTTCCGTACCGTACTGCTATATATAGTATACTGGTGGTCACTGTGTCAGCAAACTGCAAAACTAAAATGCACCACAGGTATAGAATGTAGATGGATAGTATACTTAATGACGACACAGAGGTAGGTACAGCAATGGCCTTCCGTACTGTACTGCTATATATACTGGTGGTCACTGTGTCAGCAAACTGCACAACTGAAATGCACCACAGGTATAGAATCTAGATGGATAGTATACTTAATGATGACACAGAGGTAGGTACAGCAGTGGCCTACTGTACCGTAATGCTATATATTATATACTGGTGGTCACTGGTCAGCAAAACTCTGCACTGTACTCCTCCTATATAATATTATACTGGTGGTCCCCAGTCCCCACAATAAAGCAGCACACTGAGCACAGATATGGAGTGTTTTTCAGGCAGACAACGTATACTCAGTGCCGTAACTAGGTGTGTGCAGAAGGGGCATTGCCCACAGCGCACACCTAGTTAGAGCGCATATTCCCCCTGCGCTCCCACTGCCCGCATACCCGTTCAAGGGGCACAAAGTGTGCAGCATTGTAATGAGTCAAACTGACTCATTACAAGCCGCCTGTGCCCTGTGATGTGCGCGGTCACCGGAGCGAGGGGAGGAGGAGAAGGGAGGGGAACTCTGAAGCCTGCAGAACCCGAGAAAGCAAGGCGGAGACCCCGCCCAGCAATACTTGTTGGTCAAGCGCCCACGCCGGCCCAGCTTGAGAGGGGCAGGTGAACTGATGTGCTGCTGGCCTTGCCTGCATTCCCAGATCTCCTGCTCTCCCAGCCAGGTCAGCAGCTGGAGGTGCCTGCTCTTTGGTTCGGGGATTTTTTAGAGGGGGCGTGGCCATGGGGGGTCCGTGATTAGGCCACGCCCCCGACTTGGCCTTGGCAAATTGTGTGCAGCCCTACCTGCTCAGTGCTCTCTCACCTTCTGACTAGTTACTCCTGCAGTCATTCACCATGGAGGTAAAGTGTGTGTGGTGACTACAGGGAACAGAGTGTGTGCGTGTGTATCAGGGGCGTTTTAAGAGAGGAGGAGGCCCTGGTGCAGCCTCCTCCATTCGGGCCCCCTCCTCTCTGCCGGCAGCGCTGGGAGTCTGAGCACTAGAGCGCTCAGACTCTACGGCGCATGCGCAGATCTCCGGGAAAATGGCGTGGCGGCTATTTTCCCTGAGATTTCTCTACTGCGCATGCGCAGAACTCCGTGAAAATGGCCGCTGGGCCATTTTCACGGAGTTTTAACACCGCCGTGGACATCGCCGCGGGACTACGGAGGGGTGAGTATTCCGAAAATGGGTGCAGCGTGTGTGGTGGGGGCCCCCTCTGGACTTAGGGGCCCGTGTGCACCGCACACACTGCACCCATTATAGAGACGCCAGTGGTGTGTATAGGGACTGGGGGGATGACAGACGCTGTCTGCCATAATGTGTAAAAAGGGGACTCTGTCTGCCGTAATGTGTAAAAAGGGGGCTCTGTCTGCCGTAATGTGTAAAAAGGGGACGCTGTCTGCCTTAATGTGTAAAAAGGGGGACGCTGTCTGCCGTAATGTGTAAAAAGGGGGACGCTGTCTGCCGTAATGTGTAAAAAGGGGGACGTTGTCTGCCTTAATGTGTAAAAAGGGGGCTCTGTCTGCCGTAATGTGTAAAAAAAGGACGCTGTCTGCCATAATGTGTAAAAAGGGGACGCTGTCTGCCGTAATGTGTAAAAAGGGGGCTCTGTCTGCCGTAATGTGTAAAAAGGGGACGCTGTCTGCCTTAATGTGTAAAAAGGGGGACGCTGTCTGCCGTAATGTGTAAAAAGGGGGACGCTGTCTGCCGTAATGTGTAAAAAGGGGGACGTTGTCTGCCTTAATGTGTAAAAAGGGGACGATGTCTGCTGTAATGTGTAAAAAGGGGACGCAGTCTGCTGTAATGTGTAAAAAAGGGAGACGTTGTCTGCCTTAATGTGTAAAAGGGGGACGATGTCTGCCGTAATGTGTAGAAAGGGGGACGCTGTCTGCCGTAATGTGTAAAAAGGGGAATCTGTCCGCCGTAATGTGTAAGAGGGGCTGTACCTGGTGTAGTGGCGCTACTGTGTGGCGTAATTTGAATAATGGAGACTACTATAATATGTAATGTGAATAGGTATTATTTTGTTGCCACACCCCTTCCCCATGAAGCCACGCCCCTATATTTTTTACGCGCGCCTACGGCGCGCACTGCCCCTTTTTTTACATAGAGGGGGGCGCCGATGCCCTATCTTGCACACAGCGCTAAAATGTCTAGTTACGGCACTGCGTATACTGGTGGTCACTGTCAGCAAAACTCTGCACTGTACTCCTGCTACATAATACAGCTGCTCCCCAGTCCCCACAATTAAGCAGTGTGAGCACAGATATATGCAGCACACTGAGCACAGATATGGAGATTTTTTTTCAGGCAGAGAACGGATAACTGGTGGTCACTGATCAGCAAAAGTCTGCACTGTACTCCTCCTATAGTATACAGCTGCTCCCCAGCCCTCCCCACAATTAAGCAATAGTGCACAATCAAGTTCAACAATAACGGAGAGGACGCCAGCCACGTCCTCTCCCTAACATTTCCAATGCACGAGTGAAAATGGCGGCGACGCGCGGCTGCTTATATAGAATCCGAATCTCGCGAGAATCCGACAGCGGGATGATGACGTTCGGGCGCGCTCGGGTTACCCGAGCCATACGGGAGAATCCGAGTATGGCTCGGACCCGTGTAAAAAGGGTGAAGTTCGGGGGGGTTTGGTTTCCGAGAAACCGAACCCGCTCATCACTATTGTCAATACCTCCTGGTACATTTACAGTGATTTATTATTCACATTTCTTCCATGCCAGACAGGGGTGGATTGGGAACGTAAAGTGGCCCTGGAAATATATGAAAAGTGGCCTCATGTAGGTTGGAGTAAGTCAGCTATAAGCGGGGCCCAACACAAATTGAGCTTAAGCAAACTGTTAGCATTCCCCACAGTGGTAGTAAGCAAGGCTAATGCAGCATGGTAGGTAGTCACAGCACCAGCAGGAGAATCATGTCACAGGAGGTGGAGATCACACCAGTAGCTGAGGCACTGCACTGGTAGGCAGTCACAGCACCAGCAGGAGGATCATGTCACAGGAGGTGGAGATCACACTTATAGCTGAGGCATTGCACTGGTAGGCAGTCACAGCACCAGCAGGAGGATCGTGTCACAGGAGGTGAGGATCACACCAGTAGGTGAGGCATTGTACTGGTAGGCAGTCACAGCACCAACAGGAGGATTGTGTCAAAGGAGGTGGAGATCACACCAGTAGGTGAGGCATTACACTGGTAGGCAGTCACAGTACCTATGGTAGCTACACCCCTATATATAACACATGTAACTGTGACAGGGATGGTGGCCTCTCTCAGCTCTGGGCCCCATAGTAGTTGGCTGTATGGCAACATTTGAAATAGTGGCACTATGCTGTGGCCACACCCCTTTTTTGTCCCATTGAAAGGTATGGGAGGGCGCAAATTTACAGTTTGCAGGAGGGCGCCGAACACCCTAGCACCATCCCTGACACTGGCCCTTTATGTTGGATATATTCAGGGGTGCTGCTGCTGTTAAAATTACATTATACTGGTCCTGTATGCTGTAAGAGTACAGGGGCACTGTTCTGTGTGCTGTAATAATAAAGGGGTGCTGTCCTGTGAAATGGAGAACAACAATTTGGAGGAAAAAATAGTGGAAGATCAGGAACCATTTCCAGTTCCTAGTACTAGTGCTGAAGCTGCTGCTGCCACAAATCATGACATTGACGATACAATTCCATCAACGTCGTCTGCTAAGGCCGATGCCCAATGTTATAGAGGGCATGTATAATCCAAGAAGCAAAAATTAATAAATCAGAAAAAAAAAGAAATTGTCTGATGAGAAATGTAAAATTGGCAATATGCCATTCACGACACGAAGTGGCAAGGAAAGGCTAAGGCCTTGGCCTATGTTCATGACTGGTGGCTCAGCTTCTCATGCTTAGCTTAGCCATCCAGCAACCTCGATGCACCTCTTTTTTTCTTTCCATCATGTGCTGTTTGGGGCCTATTTTTTTAAATCTGCTATCCTGTCTGACACTGCAGTGTCACTCCTAGATGGGCAAGGTGTATGTGCCGCACACTTGTGTCGCTTAGCTTAGCCATACAGCTATCTCATTGCACCTCTTCTTCTTCTTTGCATGATGTGCTGTTTGGGGCCTAGTTTTTTAAAAGTGCCATCCTGTCTGACACTACAGTGCCACTCCTAGATGGGCCAGGTGTTTGTGCCGCACACTAGTGTCGCTTAGCAAAGTCATCCAGCTACCTCTTTGCACCTCTTTTTCTTCTTTGCATGATGAGCTGTTTGGGGCCTAGTTTTTAAAAGTGCCATCCTGTCTGACACTGCAGTGCCACTCCTAGATGGGCCAGGTGTTTGTGCCACACACTTGTGTCGCTTAGCAAAGTGAACAAGTCGAGTGGATGTCATTATCTATTCCCTGAGAATGTCACCTTGCGGGCCCGCCTTACAGTTTTATATACACTGGTATTGAATAATACATTTCTAGTGCACCACAAAAAAGACAACTCTTATTTCTTCTCCTCTTTATATGCTCATGGGTTACACAGGTTCTGTGGCTGATTAAACCAGGTGAAATGCAGACTTGAGGTCAGCCAGCCACAGAAACTGTATAATTTCTGAGTTTTCTGGTTTAATGGGATAGTATAGTTAGTATAGCTATAGCTATCTCTCTCTCTCTCTCTATATATATATATATATATACAGCAACGTATCAGGCGGCACTCCGCTTAATCATGTATGTGATACAATAATGCCGGTACCCTCCACATGAGATAAGGAGATTCCTTTCCACATATATAAACCATCTGTTTGGCGTCCTAATGAAAATGTAAACTCTTTTGCATTGAAACGTTGACAGCTACGCAAGGCTCCTGTCTCCTTTGTTGCCGTGAGTGCCGCAAAACATATGGGGGGAAATTTACTAAGCTCCCGATTTTGACCGAGATGCCGTTTTTTCATCAAAGTGTCATCTCGGTAATTTACTAAGCACTAATCACGGCAGTGATGAGGGCATTCGTAATTTTTTGCAAGTTCAGGTAAAAAATTACGAATGAATACACCATCGGTCAAAACGCGGCTGTTTAAGTATGAATCTCGGTCATTTACTAAGAAGTGCAAAGCAAAAAACAAACAAACACTGCCGTGAAAAATTACAACTCGTAAAAAAGTGCTAAAAAAAAACAGACCTACTTTTTTTTTCCGTGATTGGATAGGCATGCAGGGATCCATGAGATCTGTGCATGTATATCAGTGGGAAGGGGTGGGAAAGTGCTTATTTGTTCAAAAAAAATTGCGTGGGGTCCCCCCTCCTAAGTATAACCAGCCTCGGGCTCTTTGAGCCGATCCTGGTTGCAAAAATATGGGGAAAAAAATGACAGGGGTTCCCCCATATTTAAGCAACCAGCATCGGGCTCTGCGCCTGGTCCTGGTCCCAAAAATACGGGGGACAAAAAGAGTAGGGGTCCCCCGTATTTTTAAAACCAGCACCGGGCTCCACTAGCTGGACAGATAATGCCACAGCCGGGGGTCACTTTTATATAGTGCCCTGCGGCCGTGGCATCAAAAATCCAACTAGTCACTCCTGGCCGGGGTACCCTGGGGGAGTGGGGACCCCTTCAATCAAGGGGTCCCCCCCCCCCCAGCCACCCAAGGGCCAGGAGTGAAGCCCGAGGCTGCCCCCCCCCATCCAATGGGCTGCGGATGGGGAGGCTGATAGCCTTTGTTGTAAAAGAAAATATATTGTTTTTAGTAGCAGTACTACAAGGCCCAGCAAGCCTCCCCCGCATGCTGGTACTTGGAGAACCACAAGTACCAGCATGCGACGGAAAAACGGGCCCGCTGGTACCTGTAGTACTACTACTAAAAAAATACCCAAAAAAAGACAAGACACACACACCGTGAAAGTATAATTTTATTACATACATACACACATACATACATACTTACCTTAAGTTCCCACGCAGGTCGGTCCTCTTCTCCAGTAGAATCCAAGGGGTACCTGTTGAAGAAATTATACTCACGAGATCCAGGGGTCCAGGCTCCTCGGGAAATCCAGGGGTAATCCACGTACTTGACAAAAAAAACAAAACGGTGTCCCGACCACGAACTGAAAGGGGACCCATGTTTGCACATGGGTCACCATTCCACGAATGCCAGAAACCCACTTTGACTTCTGTCTAAGTGGGTTTCTTCAGCCAATCAGGGAGCGCCACGTTGTAGCACTCTCCTGATCAGCTGTGTGGTCCTGTCCTCACTGACAGGCAGCACACGGCAGTGTTACAATGTAGCGCCTATGCGCTACATTGTAACCAATGATGGGAACTTTCTGCTCAGCGGTGACGTCACTTTAGGTCAACCGCAGGGCAGAAAGTTCCCATCATTGGTTACAATGTAGCGCATAGGCGCTACATTGTAACACTGCCGTGTGCTGCCTGTCAGTGAGGACAGGAGCACACAGCCGATCAGGAGAGTGCTACAACGTGGCACTCCCTGATTGGCTGAAGAAACCCACTTAGACATCAGTCAGAGTGGGTTTCTGGCATTCGTGGAAAGGAGTCCCATGTGAAAACATGGGGCCCCTTTCAGTTCGTGGCTCGGCTTTCCGTTTTCTTATTTTATGCAAGTACGTGGATTACCCCTGGATTTCCCGAGGAGCCTGGACCCCTGGATCTCGTGAGTATAATTTCTTCAACAGGTACCCCTTGGATTCTACTGGAGAAGAGGACCGACCTGCGTGGGAACTTAAGGTAAGTATGTATGTATGTGTGTATGTATGTAATAAAATTATACTTTCACGGTGTGTGTGTCTTGTCTTTTTTTGGGTATTTTTTTAGTAGTAGTACTACAGGTACCAGCGGGCCCGTTTTTCCGTCGCATGCTGGTACTTGTGGTTCTCCAAGTACCAGCATGCGGGGGAGGCTTGCTGGGCCTTGTAGTACTGCTACTAAAAACAATATCTTTTCTTTTACAACAAAGGCTATCAGCCTCCCCATCCGCAGCCCATTGGATGGGGGGGGACAGCCTTGGGCTTCACCCCTGGCCCTTGGGTGGCTGGGGGGGGACCCCTTGATTGAAGGGGTCCCCACTCCCCCAGGGTACCCCGGCCAGGAGTGACTAGTTGGATTTTTGATGCCACGGCCGCAGGGCACTATATCAAAGTGACCCCCGGCTGTGGCATTATCTGTCCAGCTAGTGGAGCCCGGTGCTGGTTTTAAAAATACGGGGGACCCCTACTCTTTTTGTCCCCCGTATTTTTGGGACCAGGACCAGGCGCAGAGCCCGATGCTGGTTGCTTAAATATGGGGGAACCCCTGTCATTTTCCCCCCCATATTTTTGCAACCAGGATCGGCTCAAAGAGCCCGAGGCTGGTTATGCTTAGGAGGGGGGACCCCACGCATTTTTTTTAATTATTTTACAGTGTTTAATTTAAAAAAAAAAAAAAAAAAAAACCCCAGCACGGATCACACAGATCCGGCCGAGATTGATTGTAAAAAAAGTCGGCAGTGTTTTGCTAATCACTGCCGTAAAAATAGGTAAAAAACCACGAATGACATCGACATCGGAACAAAAGAAAAACCCGAATACGACAGCTTAGTAAATCCATCGTAATCAATTCAAAAAGTTGCAATTTTACACTGTCGATGTCATTCGTGATTGAACTTGGACATGAATTTGGAAAATACGAATCTTAGTAAATGTACCCCATGGTTTTTATATATATATATATATATATATATATACACACACACACACACACACACACACACACACACGCTGGAAAATGTTTAATGCAGCCTCTTAGATAAAGAGCTTTATTTCCTTATAAAATATAAGCAGTGATTTAGTTTAGAAATTCCTGTCACTTATGTTTTCCCTTTACCTATGTATTGAGGCACTCTGTACAACATTGCCTTATACTTCATTTTCTACACTAGTCTCGTTTTTTTAAACTAGAAACTCATGTAATTAATGTAGAAAATGCATACAGTATGTAAGATAGCTGTAACTCTGTAGCTTTGCTGCTGGTTACTGTGACATCACACATAGCCTGTGACATCACTAGCCCGTGACATCACAATGCTTCTTCCTGTAACATTCTATCTACAGCTGCTGACGTTTCCAGTTTCCATGCAGTAAGACAGGTAGGATGAGGTAAGTCCTACATAGCAGGGTATAATGGAGGGGATAAGGAAGACAGAGTGCAGTATAGTACACTGAAAGGCAAGACAGAACAGGGAATACAGGTACAAGGACACATAAATAGGAGAAGCGCAGGAAGGAAAGACATATGTAGGAATAAAAATGTAGTGTTACAGGAATAAAGAGGGCAGTATGGAGGATAAGCACACATACAGGGGATGCAGATAACCTGGGTCTCTATGAGGCAGGATCGTGGCTTTGGGATGAAAAAGTTAATAAAATAGATAAATGGGAAATTAATAACTTTGAAAGTATCTTGTTTGGTTTAAGGAAAATTGGGAAACTGGTTGACTCATGGACATTTTATTGTACTTAAACTAGTACTATGCTTAATGATAGTCTTTTGTGTTTTTTAGATCATCTGGCAAAGAGATTTGCAGAATGTCGGGTGACCGGCAAAGAGATCTGCAAAGTGTCAGTTGAAGACGACGGGAGGGGTCGCAGAGGTAGCAACGACTGGAGTATAACCTGTAGGAGGTAAGTTACCATACTCTCTCTGCACATGTTATATCTGCCCCACCTGCAGAGCACATGGGGGGGTCATTCCGAGTTGTTTGATCGCTAGCTGCTTTTAGCAGCATTGCACACGCTAGGCCACCGCCCTCTGGGAGTGTATCTTAGCATAGCAGAATAGCGAACGAAAGATTAGCAGAATTGCGAATAAATAATTCTTAGCAGTTTCTGAGTAGCTCGAGACTTACTCCTGCACTGCGATCAGCTCAGCCCATTTCGTTCCTGGTTTGACGTCACAAACACGCCCTGCGTTCGGCCAGCCACTCCCCCGTTTCTCCAGACACTCCCGCGTTTTATCCTGGCACACCTGCGTTTTTCCGCACACTCCCAGAAAATGGTCAGTTTCCGCCCAGAAACACCCACTTCCTGTCAATCACACTCCGATCACTTCAACGATGAAAATTCTTCGTTTGGACGTGAGTAAATCTACCAAGTTTTGTGCTAAAATGCTTAGCGCATGCGCGCTGCGTACCATGCGCATTTTTGCCTTAATCGCTCTGTTGAGAATAGAGCGAACAACTCGGAATGACCCTCATGGTTTTGTCCATTAGAGAACAAATTTGCTGCTGCGATCAGGTCTGAAATAGGCACAGTGTATGATACTAACTTGATCCTAGCACTAGGGAAGATAAAACCTGGAGCAGATAACTTGGGTCTCTATGAGAAAGGGTCTTGGATTTTGGATAAAAAGTCAATAAAATAGATAAATTGCAAATTAATAAAAATGAAGGTACGTTACATAGTGTAGTAGTATAATTATATACAAAGTATGTCTGACCAGGAAATTCTGGTTATTTAGATCATCATTTGGCAAAGTTCTGGCAAAGAGATTTGCAGAGTGTCGGGTGACCGGCAAAGAGATCTGCAAAGTGTCAGTTGAAGACGACGGGAGGGGTTGCAGAGGAATTAGTGACTGGAGAATAGCATGCAGGAGGTAAGTTACCATACTTGTGTAATTGTGTGTGTGGAGGGGGGTATTGAGAGCATAGTACAATACATAGGGTCTATGGTGGGGGAGAGCGGACAATACAAAATATGCAGAAGGGGGCAACTTTGTATAGCACATACAGATGGTGTGGGGGCACAATACAAAAACATAGAAATTGTGGCATACTCTATAGGACATATAGAGGAAGGACATACACTTTTGTGGGTTGCGAGATGTAGTACATATTGTAATACAGAAAACCAGGAAGGGTGGGGCGAGCATGATACAGAATATAGAGATCGGGGGAAGAACAATACAGATCGGGGAGATAGTGAAATGGCTGACATTTACAGTATATCAATGAACTGGGGGCAGGTGTACAAAGCCTGGGAGAGTGATAAAGTGGAGAGAGATAAACTAACATCCAATCAGCTCCTAGTTGTCATTTTTCAAACACAGCCTGTAACATGGCAGTTAGGAGCTGATTGGATGGTACTTTACCTCTGTCCACGTTATCACTCTGCAGGGCTTAATACATCTCCTCCATAGAATAACCAAATGATGAAATGGTACAGAATGGTATAAATGATGTGAATTGGAGCTGTAACAAGTGACTGTTTCCCTATCTTTACATATAATAAAGGTGACATAGTCCTTTCCCTAGAGTCCTTCTCCTTACCGCTCAGGGGGCCTGATTCAGATGCGGACGCAGAGCTGCTGTTGCGCAAAGTGGCTCAATGCTTTTTCACTGTGCATGCGTGTAAGCTGCACTGCGCATGAAATGAAATCAAGCTCACATAGAGGATCCCATCGCAAAGTGATTGACAGGAAGTCAGCATTTGAGGTGGTAACGGGGGTGGCTAACTGTATACAGGCGTGTCAGGTCCGTTCAAACGCCGTTCCATGTGTGTGCATAAATTACCCATTGCGACCTGTGTTGCTGCTGGAGAGCCCCCTGTGTCTAGGAGACTTGCTCAGCCTACGACTGCTCAGACTCACGATGCAACTGTGAACGGCAAGACTGCAGCAGCAATCACAACAACCACAACTGAATCAGGCTCACAATTACACCATTATATTTTACTATTTTATCACATTTAACAACTAAGGGGTCAGTTTGTCTTATAACAGCCGCACTTTCCGGTAGCACCATAGGCTGAATCTGGCCACAAAGGGTGTGAGTTTGGATGCTGTTGAAACGTTGCAGCAATGGTAACTCGTACCTAATCGGATTGACCCCTAAATGTTAGCAATTTATAGCTTTTATTATTTACTGGTCAAATTTTTTTCTGAAGGTACCCAGTAATTACTATAAGAGAGAACTTATCCCCCAATGTGTGTATTGTATAAAAACAATGGGCCCTTTGGGATAATTGTCCTTATTTTAGGTATTTTCCATGTCCTCAGTAGTTAGAGTAACATATTTACATAGAGAGATTTCTCTCTCTACAATACCACACCACTGTTTGCAGTTTGTCTCTCTGCTTGTTCATCCACTAACAATGATTTTTCATCTCTTCCTCTTCGTCTACACGCAGTGGGTGATCCCTGAATAGCTGCCCTGGGAGGAGAGCTGCGGACACATGCTCCAAATGTTGGGACATATGCATTTCCTATTAAGAGATGCAGTAAAGATGCCGGCTGTCGGGTTTACGGCAGTCAGAATACTGACACTGGGATCTCGACAATCCTCAGAATCCCGACGTTGGAACTCCGAATGGGCAAGGATACTCGACGCCCGTATCCCCACGATCATAGGTTTAGGGCTGGGCAAGGGGGGTTAGCTTAGGCATCAGGCACGGGGTGTTGGTCAGGCTGCAGGGGAGGGAGGGTTAGGTTTATGTGTCAGACGGAGGGGTTAGATTTAGGCATCAGGTGGGGGGTTAGGCTGCAGGTGTGGGGAGGTTAGGGTTAGGCTGCGAATAGGGTGGGTTAGGCACCCTGGGGGGAGGTTAGGCTGCATGGGAGGGAGGGTTAGGTTTAGGCATCAGGCAGGAGGGTTAGGTTTAGGCATTAGGTGGGGGGTTATGTTTAGGCTGCAGGTGGTGGGAGCTTAGGTTTAGGCTGCAGGTAGGGTGGGTTACGGTTAGGCACCCGTGGGGGTGGTTAGGCTGCGGGGGAGGGAGTGTTAGGTTTAGACATCAGGTGGGGGCTTAGGTTTAGGCATCAGGCGCTGGGTTAGGTTTAGGCTGCGTGTGGGGTGGGTTAGCATTAGGCTGCGGGTAGGGTGGGTTATGGTTAGGCACCCCCGGAAGTGGTTAGGCTGCGAGGGAGGGAAGGTTAGGTTTAGGCAGCAGAGACAGAGGGGGGTTGTTAGGCTGCGGGAGAGGGAGGGTTAGGTTTAGGCAGCAGGGACGGAGGTTAGGATTAGGCACCTCCTCGGGACGGTTAGGCACAAAGGGGGTAGCTTAGGGTTAGACTGCGGACAGGCAGGGTTAGGTGGTGGGGAGAGGGGAGAACACCCCTTCTCATTCCTGTCGGTCTTTTTTGTAGGCATCAGGCGGAGGGGTTAGGGTTAGGCTGTGGGTGGGGGGAGGATAGGGTCAGACTGTGGGTAGAGTGGGTTAGGGGCCCCTGGGGGTGGTTAGGCTGTAGGGGAGGAAAGGGTTAAGTTTAGGCACAAGTGGGGAGATTAGGTTTAGGTGTCAGGCGGAGGGTTAGATTTAGGCTGTGTGTGAGAGGAGGTTAGGGTTAGGCAGCGGGTATGGTTGGTTAGGGTTAAGCACCTCCGGGAGTGGTTAGGCTGCGGGGAAGGGAGGGCTAGGTTTAGGAAGTAGGGATGGAGGTTAGGATTAGGCACCTCCGCGGGACGGTTAGGCACAAAGGGGGGTGGTTAGGGTTAGACAGCGGACAGGCAGGGTTAGGGGGTTGGGGAGAGGGGAGAACACCCCTTACTCACCCCTGTCGGTCTTTTTTGTACTGGGATCCCAACACTCAGTATGACAACCACCGGGATCCCATGCGCTGGGATAGCCTACTGACACCTCTTAATGCCCAGTGGGAAAGGCGATCCTGAGGCCATGGTTCCCCAGAGGTTTCCCCCCAAGGGGGTTTTTCTCTCCTGAGTGCTGAAGGATGACTCTTTGTGAGTCCAGAGGTGTAGCTTTTATACCATAATGAGTACCAATCTCATGCCCATCCCTGCAATGTATAAGAAATAAAATAAGTGCTAATGCGATCACTTAACTTCTGGGTTTAGACCCCGGCTGCGCTAGTTCACATGTGCAATCGTCAGACTGCGTATGTGAGAGCAGACAGTAATGCAGAGGGATCCCAAGGATCCTTCTTCTGGGAATTATTGCATAATGTAGCCCACAGGCTACAAAATCCATTTAGAAATGGCATTAGCTGCCGGGCCAAGCTCAGAAATGCTTTGCATTCTGGAGCTTGGTGAGTTTCACGGTTTACCATCTGCCGTAGAAACTTTTGGTGTTCAAAATAGGAGGAACGCAATAGATATCTCAAATATCCACTGCAGTCCCCAATACATACATTCAGTGGCTGATTAATATTTGTGGGCAGCCCCCGAAAACCGACTGTTTTTGGAGATGTCTCGCAAATATTATTTATAAAATATTCCACTTAATAAACTTTTTATAATTTAACATAAACTAAAAAATGTTTTATGTATTCATTGACTGAGTCTCCCGTCTTTAGTGAATGCTAATTTCACAGGGTCCGCAAAATTATTACTGATAAGACTGTTACTCTACTGTCCTGCTGGTGCTTCTGGCCTGCTGTATAGCAGCCAGACATATATTTTATATACAGCAATCTTGGGGAGATGTATCAAGCCTTCGAGAGAGATAAAGTGCAGATGTCCAAACCACCCAATCATCTTCTGTCACTTATCTAGCACAGTACATGAAATGATACCTGTAGTTAGAAGCTTCATTTGATTTGGGCAAATACTCAACTTTATCTCTCTCCATGGCTTGATACATCTCCCGGAAAATATCATGTCTTCCTATCACTTAATTAACAAGTTAAATTAATTAATTGTCTGGGAAACAGGGTAAGAAATTCACAGTATAAGATAATGTTATAAAGGCTGTCAATACCTCCTGGTACATTTACATTGATTTATCATTTACATTTCTTCCATGCCAGACAGGGGTGGATTGGGAATGTAAAGTGGCCCTGGAAATATATGAAAAGTGGCTTCATGTAGGTTGGAGTAAGTCAGCTATAAGCGGGGCCCAACACAAATTGGGCTTAAGCAAACTGTTAGCATTACCCACAGTGGTAGTAAGCAAGGCTAATGCAGCATGGTAGGCGGTGGAGATCACTCCGGGGGGTGAGGCATTGCACTGGTAGGCAGTTACATCACCTGCAGGAGAATCATGTCACAGGAGGTGGATATCACACCAGTAGCTGAGGCATTGCACTGGTAGGCAGTTACAGCACCAGCAGGAGGATCATGTTACAGGAGGTGGAGATCACACCAGTAGCTGAGGCATTGCACTGGTAGGCAGTCACAGCACCAGCAGGAGGATTGTGTCACAGGAGGTGAGGATCACACCAGTAGGTGAGGCATTGTACTGGTAGGCAGTCACAGCACCAACAGGAGGATTGTGTTAAAGGAGGTGGAGATCACACCAGTAGGTGAGGCATTACACTGGTAGGCAGTCACAGCAGGAGGATCGTGTCACAGGAGGTGGAGATCACACCAGTAGGTGAGGCATTGCACTGGTAGGCAGTCACAGTACTTATGGTAGCTACACACCTATATATAACACATGTAACTGTGACAGGGATGGTGGCCTCTCTCAGCTCTGGGCCCCATAGTAGTTGGCTGTATGGCAGCATTTGAAATAGTGGCACTATGCTGTGGCCACACCCATTTTTTGTCCCATTGAAAGGTATGGGAGGGCGCAAATTTACAGTTTGCAGGGGGGCGCCGAACACCCTAGCACCATCCCTGACACTGGCCCTGTATGTTGGATATATTCAGGGCTGCTGCTGCTGTTAAAATGACATTAGACTGGTCCTGTATGCTGTAAGAATACAGGGGCACTGTGAAAATAAAGGGGCACTGTTCTGTGTGCTGTAATAATAAAGGGGTGCTGTCCTGTGAAATGGAGAACAACAATTGGAGGAAAAAATAGTGGAAGATCAGGAACCATTTCCAGTTCCTAGTACTAGTGCTGAAGCTGCTGCTGCCACAAATCATGACATTGACGATGCAATTCCATCAACGTTGTCTGCTAAGGCCGATGCCCAATGTCATAGAGGGCATGTAAAATCCAAGAAGCAAAAATTAATAAATCAGAAAAAAAAAAAATTGTCTGATGAGAAATGTAAAATTGGCAATATGCCATTCACGACACGAAGTGGCAAGGAAAGGCTAAGGCCTTGGCCTATGTTCATGACTGGTGGCTCAGCTTCTCATGCTTAGCTTAGTCATCCAGCAACCTCGATGCACCTCTTTTTTTCTTTCCATCATGTGCTGTTTGGGGCCTATTTTTTAAATCTGCTATCCTGTCTGACACTGCAGTGTCACTCCTAGATGGGCAAGGTGTTTGTGCCGCACACTTGTGTCGCCTAGCTTAGCCATACAGCTATCTCATTGCACCTCTTCTTCTTCTTTGCATGATGTGCTGTTTGGGGATAGTTTTTAAAAGTGCCATCCTGTCTGACACTACAGTGCCACTCCTAGATGGGCCAGGTGTTTGTGCCGCACACTTGTGTCGCTTAGCAAAGTCATCTAGATACCTCATTGCACCTCTTTATCTTCTTTGCATGATGAGCTGTTTGGGGCCTAGTTTTTAAAAGTGCCATCCTGTCTGACACTGCAATGCCACTCCTAGATGGGCCAGGTGTTTGTGCTGCACACTTGTGTCGCTTAGCAAAGTGAACAAGTCGAGTGGATGTCATTATCTATTCCCTGTGAATGTCACCTTGCGGGCCCGCCTTACTGTTTTATATACACTGGTATTGAATAATACATTTCTAGTGCACCACAAAAAAGACAATTCTTATTTCTTCTCCTCTTTATACGCTCATGGGTTACACAGGTTCTGTGGCTGATTAAACCAGGTGAAATGCAGACTAGAGGTCAGCCAGCCACAGAAACTGTATAAGTTGTCAGTTTTCTGGTTTAATGGGATAGTATAGTTAGTATAGTCATAGCTATCTCTCTCTCTCTCTCTCTCTCTTTCTCTCTCTCTCTCTCTCTCTATATATATATATATATATATATATGTGTGTGTCAGTAGAGGAATGGGCGCACTTGGGTTGTTTTTTCACCCAATGTTCAATGGGGAAAAACAGCAGTCTCCCTAAGATATTTACTCCTAATTCATGAGCATAAAACCACATTTAACATGTTCCATGTAAAAATTTATTACAACATAAAGGCAATGATACAAAACGGTATAGTATCTCTTCTTGCAGATAACACCATATAGTACAGAGGACCAGTTGAAATAACTTTGATAGATTCCTCCTTCTCCTTTGACAATTCGGAGATTTGATGTTTATGAACAAATAACCCGACGCATTTCGTCTTACTCTAAGACTTCATCAGGGGTATGTCTAAAAATATATATAAAATATTATATCAGAATATTATCCTGATTAAAACAATAATATGAGTGAACATGTCAATAAACGAGGAAAAATGCAAGAAAGAACTTAAAACATGGGCAAAATATACAAATATATATATAAATATGTGAGGAAAAAAAATATACATACACATATGGTATAACATACAAGGAGGATGATCTTAAAATACGCCCATGGAAAACAATTCTGAAATACAATCTCAGAACAAAGAATTCACAATAATACCAAAGAGAAAGAAAAAGACACATAAAGAGGAGTTCATCATCACAAGAACATAATAATTACATATGGCATACCTCTAGTGCTTGATAAATACTGTTAGTGCATCAATGAAATGCCAATTACGTATTTTGAATACTTGAAAAAACCACACACCGGTGGGGTACACAGGTGAAAGTTAGATTAAGCCTAATTGGGGAAATATACGTTTTTAGTACTAACAACAATTAATAACATATTCTGCATAATACTGGGCTCAATAATAACAAATAAATGAATATATCTGTACATTGAACACATACCTTATGGTTAAGTGCTTGAATAACAAGTTCAAACGCATAGGCCTGAACGCAAGTTCATATAGGTATGCGACCTAACAAAAATTATTAATATTCACTAATTAGAGATATATAACGTAACAGCCTTTATATAAATTGGTTAATGTGCTAGTATATTGAAACACATACCTTATGATTCAGGGATTTGGATAACAAGTTCAAATACACAGGTCTACCACAATTTCATATGCGTGTGTAACCTGGTAAATTAGAGGAATATGATTCTTGAGACAGAGAACTTGCTCATAACAGGTGTGAGAAGTTTTAATTTAATAAACTCCCTTTAGAAAGGGGGGGAGAAGGATACACTAGTTTCGAAAATTCATTAATTCGATTAAATCCTACGTGAAATTAGTTCCCCAAGGGGGTATAAAACGTATTAAAAATATCGATAACCATATGTTATCCTTGAAATTCAGAATGTTGAGTTAATTCTCATCATCTCATAAGATAATATTAATAAACTTTCATATTGTTACTAATAGTCATAATAACACCCCCTCTTTACAAAATAAGCAGGACATAGTGAAAACAAGGGATTCCATTCACATAAAGTGCTAAATGGAGCCATATTTAAAAGCGGTGCTCACAAATAATAAATAATGAATCTTACCTTACCAGTAGCTACAGTAGCTTCAAGTCACAACCAGTGTAATGATGCTGTGTGCTGAGACTTACCCTTAAATAGGAAACAGAAGTGACCTCACTTCCCCTAATGCAGTGAATGGGGTATTAAAAACGTTAAATAATATTGGAATAAGTCCTATGTTACTAGCTGAAATCGTTACAGTGATTAAACATTAAAGTGAGAAAATTGATGGCCTTAAAGTGAACTTTTATAATACACTATAAGGGATAAAAAAACCTTAATTGTAAATACATCCCATAATGCATCTGGTCGTTACAGACCAAACTGACATGATTGACAGGGCTACTCACCAATAAAACTGGTTCAGTGAAAACAGACCTAATCTCTATCCCATACGTTCCATAATGCATCTGGTCGTTACAGACCTGACTGACATGATTGACAGGGCTATTCACCAATAAAGCTGGTTCAGTGGAAACAGACCTAATCTCTATCATTATAAGTATAATAATATTAATCTCCTCTGTGCATTACAAACAAAGTGTGAAAAAGCTGTCCTGGTGTGAATTATAAACACCTCAGTAGTCCAAAATACGACCATACCTTACACAAGACACTGCTAAAACTCTAATCCACGCTCTCATTATCTCCCGCATTGATTATTGCAATAGTCTCCTAACTGGTCTTCCCAAAACGAGACTCTCACCACTACAATCCATTCTGAATGCAGCGGCGAGGCTTATCTTCCTCGCTAGACGTTCATCGTCTGCAGATCCACTCTGTCAGTCCCTCCATTGGTTACCTGTATTCTACCGCATTCAATATAAAATACTTTTACTCACACACAAGGCCATTAATCAAACTACACCAACGTACATCACTTCGCTTATCACAAAATATCTCCCCACCCGACCTCTGCGCTCTTCACAAGACCTGCGTCTCTCATCCACACTCATTACTCGCTCCCACTCACGACTGCAGGACTTTCATCGGGCTGCACCCACTCTGTGGAATGCCCTACCACACACAATAAGACTCTCCTCTAGTCTCCAAACCTTCAAGCGTTCCCTCAAAACTCACCTCTTTAGGCAAGCGTATCAAATTCCTGAACCGCCCACATAACTTTCATAAACCTTGCTATCAAATTACATCCACTCTGTACAGTCCACACATATCCTCACATGTCTTCTCATTCTATGCAATAGATAGCACCTTTCCTTATGTACATATGCCTATAGATTGTAAGCTTGCGAGCAGGGCCTTCCTACCTCTATGACTGTTATCACCCAGTTTGTAATTGTTATTTCAAATTGTAAAGCGCAACGGAATTTGCTGCGCTATATAAGAAACTGTTAATAAATAAATAAATAAATAATAGTGGGGAAACTTATCCCCTTAAACAGTGTTTTCGTGATAAACTAATCCCGCCGCGCTGGGACTAGAACACTGATGTCTCGGCGTCGATAAGGCCAGTGTCCCACAGAATGGAGATATACAACCGCGCCTGATTCAATTATATTAATGAATGCGTACCCAAATGATTATCATAAATATTATCAATGCTGAATTATTAGTATAAATCCCAATTAAAATGATGACCTACACAATGTATTCTTTTGGGAATTGGAACGTATTTTTAATCAAAAAAAGTGGTGTATTAAAATTCACCTAATGCATACATATAAGGATATGATGCAAAGTGTAAAAGAAAAAGGGGGGAAGAGAGGGGAAGGGGGGAAAAACAAAAGAAGGCGGATTATTGGGGGAAGGAAAACAGTTTCTGCAGTGTTCAAGGGGAGGAAAGCGGTAACAGAAATGTTATTGTTTAGTAGGTTTGAAAGTGATATACACTGCAGTGATTAGTCTGTAATACACTCAGACCGGTGGCGTCCCACCTCTGTAGTGTTAATGTCCTTCTGAATGTCTTATATGATCAGAGCCGATGAGGTAGTGTGTATAAATGTCCTGTGGAGGTTCCAGAATGTGGGTTACCCCTGGTGAGCTGCTGGCAATATGGGATGTGACTGGGGCTGGTACTGTGGTAGTTAGGACTCCGGACTCACCGTTTTCCCTTGCGCCCCGATCAGCCGCGGTGTCGCTCTGACAAGCGCACCGTGGTTCTCAGGGCAGCTGGGATGCGGTCACCGTCTTGGAGAGAGAGAGAAGGGAAATGCTTCTAGCCCTGTTCGGCTGTCCGCTTTGCCTTCTCCTCTCCTACGGGGTCCCTTACCTCGTTCCCTCAGCTCCGTCTGTCCTCTTCTTGCCCGCAGCGTATCGCTTCTCCTTGGTAACCTCTCTTCCTTCCGGGTCGGTCCGGTCACGTGACCACAGCGGCTGCTCTCTCAGTATGCTGTCCCTTCGTTCGTCCTCTGCTTCCTCTCCTTCTCCACGGCTCTGTCTGTGTATAATATGTGTGATGTGTAATAGTCTCTGTGTCTCTCAGACAGTCACACGCTGCGGTATTATCATACGGGGGTCTCAGATAAAGGATTGGGGCTGCCGGAGTTCTCCTCAGTTGGATATGTGGATGATCAGCAGATTACAGATTATAGCAGTGACTCTCGTGTCTACCGTCATGTGGCTCCGTGGATGAGTAAAGTGGAACCGGAGTACTCTTCTGTACAATGGTTTCTTCTGCCAGTGTCTGTCACTATTAACTAACTCCTACATTATTAGCTACATATATATGATGATTTAGAAAAATATATAAATTATATAAATTAGTCTATTGTTAATTAACCACCTACATTTAAAGCACCGCTCCTAAAAGTGGCTCCACTTTTACAAATAACATATTAGATATTAACAAATGCCCCCTAATAGGAATACAAATGATCATCCTTTTAAACACCATTATTTAGATAAGCTGAAGGCTGCATAAGCCTGAGGCCATATAAGCGATCAACTTTTTGTGATTGGTTGTTTAAATGACTAAGCAGTTGCTAGGCAGATCAGTTTTCCCGGTTGGTTTTTTCCTATTGGATTAGAGGGTTGTGCATCAAGATGAAGAGGAGGGTCTTAGGTTAGTATATAGGTGGTGGCCATTTTGCTAGACTTCCTCTTGCCATTCAGTTTATGCCCGCCCGCCCTCCCAGAATGCGGCTACGTTTTGTTCTTGCTGTGGGCTATTGAAAGCCAGATTGGCGGGAAGTCGCTGCCAACCAGCTGTCACACAGGCATAAGTGGTCATTGTGGTGCTACCTCTTTAGAAGGACGGCAGGTGTGTCCTTTTCTTGCGGTTGGACATTTAGACGTTCCCCTGCGGGAACCGAACGTTTGCCAGAGAGAGAGGGGTAAGGCCAGCACAATGCGGTTTATGCGGGAAGGAGGCGGGGTAGGTGTACTCCCCTCCTTGGTTTGGTGGTTTTTCATCTAGGTGACTGGTGCTGGTGTTTGGCAGCGATTTTCTGTTTGCCATCCTCCAAACTAAAGTTAAATATATATATTCAAATCAATTCTAATTCGGCCTCAATTATTAGTTTAAAGAGTTGGTCAGCGATTAATAAACATCGTCTGACCTTTAACTCCAGCTACTGTGTCCGTGTCTTTATTTCAGTGTGTGGTGTGGTTTTATTTAGGATAAGCTAGCTTAAAGAAAAGGTTTAGGTGATCACAATAAAGTTATGAGCGGCTTATAAATACACCAATATTGGGAATATAAATCATAATCAAAGACATAAACAAGGGAATATATTGAAGTGTGAAAAAACATGATACTACAGGAACGCTACCATATCTATAGTTTCAATTAAACCAAACGGGATAAGAGTGTTCAGCGAATAGATCCAATAGGATTCTCGCTGGGCTAGCAGTCTATCTCTATCTCCTACTCTTTTATCTACCATAATATGCTCGATAACCGTAAATGAGAGACCCAGGACTTGAGAGTTATGTTTCTCCTGAAAATGTCGAGGTAAACTGTGGTTTTGGACCTTGTTGGTAATATTTCGTAAGTGTTCCTGTATTCTTAACTTAAGACACCTTTTGGTTTTACCAATGTAAGAAAGGTTACAACCGCAATCAATTTTATAGATTACGTAGTTAGTATTGCAGGTAACAATGGTCCTCAGTTTAAAGACTCGTTTGCTGTCGTCTTTCCAGCAAAAGCCTTTTTTATCGATAAAGCAACAACATTTACATTTATTACAGGGGAAGAGCCCTGATCTCTTCATTACAGGATGTTCATTAAGAGTCTCACCATTGTTTTTATCATTCTGAAGTTGGCTGTGAGCAAGAATGTTCTTAAGGTTCCTGGATTTTCTGAATACTATGTTAGGCTTGGTAGGTAAGTGTGGTCCCAATATGGGGTCCTTCAAAAGGAGATGCCAATGCCGATTCATAACACGTCTAATCTTGATATTTTCTTGATTATATTGTGTTATGAACGGTCTTTCGGTGAAACGTTCTTCTTTTTTACTTTCTTTTACTTCCAAAAGGCTATTTCTATCAATTTCAGAAGCTCGAACCTGGTCTCTCCTTAGATGGATTTCATTATATCCCCTATCTAAAAACTGTTCTACCAGAATAGAAGATTGTTCCCAGTACCTTTCCAAACTGCTACAGTTTTTCCTAATCCTCACGAACTGGGAGTAGGGTACTGTAGTTTTCCATCGAGACAGATGGCAACTATTTGAAGGTATGAAACTGTTAGCATCGGTCTTTTTAAAAAAGGTTCTCGCATCAAGAGTCCCGTCATCTTCGATGTTTAAAAGGACGTCCAGGTAATCAATAGTAGAAATATGCTTCTTATAGGTAAATTTGAGATTATGGGAATTAATTTGAATCTCTGAAATGAAATCACTCAATTCCTCCAACTCTCCATCCCAAATAAGAATCACATCATCTATGTATCGCTTATAGAATTTGATGTTAGGGTATCGATAGCCGCCGTCCGCATAGATGGTCACACTCTCCCAGCTGTCCATGAAAATGTTTGCGTACGATGGGGCAAATTTAGTCCCCATCGCTGTCCCCTGTTCTTGCAGGTAATACTTTCCTTCAAACTCTAAATAATTGTGATTTAAAATGAATTTTATACTCTCCAATAAAAAGGTTATTTCTTCTTTACAAACATTCACATCCATTGTTAGGATGTTGCTCACAGCCTTGAGTCCTTTAGAATGGGGAATGGATGTGTAAAGGGCCTGTACATCCACTGTGGCCCATCTATAAGTGGATTGCCACTGAAAATCATTAAGTAGCCTGAGAAGACTGGTTGAATCTTTCAAATATGAAGGTTGTACTCTCACATAAGGTTGTAATTTTAAATCGAGAAAGTGCGACAAATTAGAAGTCAAGGACTCGACTCCATCCATTATAGGTCTTCCTGGGGGTGGGACTATGCCTTTGTGGACTTTAGGTAAGTGGTAAAATACCGGAACCCGAGGCTTTTTGTTAAACAAAAATTCAAACTCTTCTCGACATATGATGCCTCTACTACGTGCATCATTTAATAGCACATACAGTTCTTCTCCAAAACTGGCTGTCGGATCCTCGTTAAGTAGTTTATATGTTGCCGCATCATTAATTTGGGTCATGGCTTCTTTGACATAGGCCGCCCTCTCCTGGATGACCACCGCTCCTCCCTTATCTGCTGTTTCGATAACAATTTCGTTATCATTCTTAAGTTGTTTAATGGCATACCTTTCCTGTGGATTAAGGTTGCCACAATACTTATCATCTTGGACTTTCAATCTTCTAAAATCCTCTTTTACTGCGTCAAAGAAAAAATCGATATGATTCCCTCTCGATTCCACTGGATAGTATCTAGACGGTGGAGCCACTAAGGGTTTGCTTTTCGGTTCGTAAGACAATTTCGGTGTAGGATTTTTAAGGAAATGCCTCTTTAGGGTTAAACTGCGTATGTATTTATTGAGGTCCACATAGAGATTAAACTTATCAACGTGTTGGTTCGGAGCAAATTTCAGACCTTTACTTAATACCGAGATCTGTGGGGCTGATAGTTCCTTCTTAGTAAGGTTGACGATGCTTGATTCATTGGCTCTTGTGAGAAGTTGATCGCTCTTCGTTTTTCGTTTGGTGACCTTTCTTCCACCTCTCGTCCCTCTTCTCCTGGGTAAAGTTGTCTTTTCACACCTTGCGGTGAATCCAATCTGGTATGAAGATGTTCCTTTTCTTGGAGGTATGGTAAAACCATCCTCTTTCTTTCCCCTAAAAAAACTTTATTCCTAGGGGATTCATATCTACGTTCAAATTTATTCCGTTGTGCGAACCTCTGTTGATTCCCTCGGGGCGAGTATTGATTATAATATGATGATGTCCTCCTAAATCTACGTATCGGGGAAGTGTATGAGCTTCTTCTCCTCGTACCATAGCCACCTCGTCGGCCTTGTTGTTGTGGGGGGGGGGGGATATTCTCGTCTTCGGTGAAAAACTTAATTATCTAGTATGTCCGTTTCTCTTCCCCAACCTCCCTGGTCATGGTATCTTCTTTGACCAGGTACTGGTAAGGTAAGATTCATTAATTATTGTTTGTGAGCACCGCTTTTAAATATGGTTCCATTTAGCACTTTATGTGAATGGAATCCCTTGTTTTCACTATGTCCTGCTTATTTTGTAAATAGGGGGTGTTATTATGACTATTAGTAACAATATGAAAGTTTATTAATATTATCTTATGAGATGATGAGAATTAACTCAACATTCTGAATTTCAAGGATAACATATGGTTATCGATATTTTTAATACGTTTTATACCCACTTGGGGAACTAATTTCAAGTAGGATTTAATCGAATTAATGAATTTTCGAAACTAGTGTATCCTTCTCCCCACCTTTCTAAAGGGAGTTTATTAAATTAAAACTTCTCACACCTGTTATGAGCAAGTTCTCTGTCTCAAGAATCATATTCTTCTAATTTACCAGGTTACACACGCATATGAAATTGTGGTAGACCTGTGTATTTGAACTTGTTATCCAAATCCCTGAATCATAAGGTATGTGTTTCAATATACTAGCACATTAACCAATTTATATAAAGGCTGTTACGTTATATATCTCTAATTAGTGAATATTAATAATTTTTGTTAGGTCGCATACCTATATGAACTTGCGTTCAGGCCTATGCGTTTGAACTTGTTATTCAAGCACTTAACCATAAGGTATGTGTTCAATGTACAGATATATTCATTTATTTGTTATTATTGAGCCCAGTATTATGCAGAATATGTTATTAATTGTTGTTAGTACTAAAAACGTATATTTCCCCAATTAGGCTTAATCTAACTTTCACCTGTGTACCCCACCGGTGTGTGGTTTTTTCAAGTATTCAGAATACGTAATTGCCATTTCATTGATGCACTAACAGTATTTATCAAGCACTAGAGGTATGCCATATGTAATTATTATGTTCTTGTGATGATGAATTCCTCTTTATGTGTCTTTTTCTTTCTCTTTGGTATAATTGTGAATTCTTTGTTCTGAGATTGTATCACATAATTGTTTTCCATGGGTGTATTTTAAGATCATCCTCCTTGTATGTTATACCATATGTGTATGTATATTTTTTCCTCACATATTTATATATATATTTGTATATTTTGCCCATGTTTTAAGTTCTGTCTTGCATTTTTCCTCGTTTATTGACATGTTCCCTCATATTATTGTTTTAATCAGGATAATATTCTGATATAATATTTTATATATATTTTTAGACATACCCCTGATGAAGTCTTAGAGTAAGATGAAACGCGTCGGGTTATTTGTTCATAAACATCAAATCTCCGAATTGTCAAAGGAGAAGGAGGAATCTATCAAAGTTATTTCAACTAGTCCTCTGTACTATATGGTGTTATCTGCAAGAAGAGATACTATACCGTTTTGTATCATTGCTTTTATGTTGTAATACATTTTTACATGGAACATGTTAAATGTGGTTTTATGCTCACGAATTAGGAGTAAATATCTTAGGGAGACTGCTGTCTTTCCCAATTGAATATTGGGTGGAAAAACAACCCAAGTGCGCCCATTCCTCTACTGGCACATATTTGTATCTTTTTAGTCCCTCCTAACAAGGGACTTAGTGGAATTTGGCAGCCCAAACCCAATCCTTTCTCACTTTCTGTTTAATAGCGCAAAAGGGAGAGTATCTGTTTTGTATATATATATATATATCTATATATATACTCGAACAGATCGGGCGGCACTCAGAGACTTAAATTCAGTGCAAAAAATGTAGTGACTTTAATGTCAACAACAGATCTACGTTTCGGGGTTGCAGCCCCGTCGTCAGGATAAGTGACAGTGTAAAACAACAGTGTTTAAATACCTTAGTGTTTATATATACAGCAACGTATCAGGCGGCACTCCGCTTAATCATGTATGTGATACAATAATGCCGGTACCCTCCACATGAGATAAGGAGATTCCATTCCACATATATAAACCATCTGTTTGGCGTCCTGATGAAAATGTAAACTCTTTTGCATTGAAACGTTAACAGCTACGCAAGGTTCCTGTCTCCTTTGTTGCCGTGAGTGCCGCAAAACATATGGTTTATATATATATATATATATATATATACACACACACACACACACACACACACACACACACACACACACACAATGGAGAATGTTTAATGCAGCCTCTTAGATAAAGAGCTTTATTTCCTTATAAAATATAAGCAGTGATTTAGTCTAGAAATTCCTGTCACTTATGTTTTCCCTTTACCTATATATTGAGGCACTCTGTACAACATTGCCTTATACTTCATTTTCTACACTAGTCTCATTTTTTTAAAACTAGAAACTCATGTAATTAATGTAGAAAATGCATACAGTATGTAAGATAGCTGTAACTCTGTAGCTTTGCTGCTGGTTACTGTGACATCACACCTAGCCTGTGACATCACTAGCCCGTGACATCACAATGCTTCTTCCTATAACATTCTATCTACAGCTGCTGACGTTTCCAGTTTCCATGCAGGAAGACAGGTAGGAGGAGGTGAGTCCTACATAGCAGGGTATAATGGAGGGGGTAAGGAAGACAGAGTGCAGTATAGTCCGCTGAAAGGCAAGACAGAGCAGGGAATACAGGTACAAGGATACATAAATAGGAGAAGCGCAGGAAGGAAAGACATATGTAGGAATAAAAATGTAGTGTTACAGGAATAAAGAGGGCAGTATGGAGGATAAGCACACATACAGGGGATGCAGATAACCTGGGTCTCTATGAGGCAGGATCGTGGCTTTGGGATGAAAAAGTTAATAAAATAGATAAATGGGATATTGATAACTTTGAAAGTATCTTGTTTGGTTTAAGGAAAATTGGGAAACTGGTTGACTCATGGACATTTCTCTAACGTCCTAGTGGATGCTGGGGACTCCGAAAGGACCATGGGGGATAGCGGCTCCGCAGGAGACTGGGCACAAAGTAAAAGCTTTAGGACTAGCTGGTGTGCACTGGCTCCTCCCCCTATGACCCTCCTCCGAGCCTCAGTTAAGATTTTGTGCCCGAACGAGAAGGGTGCAATCTAGGTGGCTCTCCTGAGCTGCCTAGAGTAAAAGTTTAAATAGGTTTTTTTATTTTCAGTGAGACCTGCTGGCAACAGGCTCACTGCATCGAAGGACTAAGGGGAGAAGAAGCGAACTCACCTGCGTGCAGAGTGGATTGGGCTTCTTAGGCTACTGGACATTAGCTCCAGAGGGACGATCACAGGCCCAGCCATGGATGGGTCCCGGAGCCGCGCCGCCGGCCCCCTTACAGAGCCAGAAGAGTGAAGAGGTCCGGAAAATTGGCGGCAGAAGACGTCCTGTCTTCAATAAGGTAGCGCACAGCACCGCAGCTGTGCGCCATTGCTCTCAGCACACTTCACACTCCGGTCACTGAGGGTGCAGGGCGCTGGGGGGGGGCGCCCTGGGACGCAATGAAAATACCTTAAATGGCTAAAAATACATCACATATAGCTCCTGGGCTATATGGATGTATTTAACCCCTGCCAGTTTTCCACAAAAAAGCGGGAGAAAGGCCGCCGAAAAAGGGGCAGAGCCTATCTCCTCAGCACACAAGCGCCATTTTTTCCTCACAGCTCCGTTGGAGGAAGGCTCCCTGACTCTCCCCTGCAGTCCTGCACTACAGAAACAGGGTAAAACAAGAGAGGGGGGGCACTAAATTGGCATATTAATATATACAGCAGCTATATTAGGGAAAAACACTTATATAAGGTTATCCCTGTATATATATAGCGCTCTGGTGTGTGCTGGCAAACTCTCCCTCTGTCTCCCCAAAGGGCTAGTGGGGTCCTGTCCTCTGTCAGAGCATTCCCTGTGTGTGTGCTGTGTGTCGGTACGCTGTGTCGACATGTATGAGGAGGAAAATGGTGTGGAGGCGGAGCAATTGCCTGTGTTAGTGATGTCACCCCCTAGGGAGTCGACACCTGACTGGATGGTCTTATGGAAAGAATTACGTGATAGTGTCGGCACTTTACAAAAGACTGTTGACGACATGAGACAGCCGGCAAATCAGTTAATACCTGTACAGGCGTCTCAAACACCGTCAGGGGCTATAAAACGCCCGTTACCTCAGGTCGATACAGACACTGACACGGACACTGACTCCAGTGTCGACGGTGAGGAAACAAACGTATTTTCCAGTAGGGCCACACGTTACATGATCACGGCAATGAAGGAGGTTTTGAACATTTCTGATACTACAAGTACCACAAAAAAGGGTATTATGTGGGGTGTGAAAAAACTACCCGTAGTTTTTCCTGAATCAGATGAATTAAATGAGGTGTGTGATGAAGCGTGGGTTTCCCCCGATAAAAAACTGATAATTTCTAAAAAATTATTGGCATTATACCCTTTCCCGCCAGAGGTTAGGGCGCGTTGGGAAACACCCCCTAGCGTAGATAAGGCGCTCACACGCTTATCAAAACAAGTGGCGTTACCGTCTCCTGATACGGCCGCCCTCAAGGAACCAGCTGATAGGAAGCTGGAAAATATCCTTAAAAGTATATACACACATACTGGTATTATACTGCGACCAGCAATCGCCTCAGCCTGGATGTGCAGTGCTGGGGTGGCTTGGTCGGATTCCCTGACTGAAAATATTGATACCCTGGACAGGGACAATATATATTATTGACTATAGAGCATTTAAAGGATGCATTTCTATATATGCGAGATGCACAGAGGGATATTTGCATTCTGGCATCAAGAGTAAGTGCGATGTCCATTTCTGCCAGAAGAGGATTATGGACGCGACAGTGGTCAGGGGATGCGGATTCCAAACGGCATATGGAAGTATTGCCGTATAAAGGGGAGGAGTTATTTGGGGTCGGTCTATCGGACCTGGTGGCCACGGCAACGGCTGGAAAATCCACCTTTTTACCCCAAGTCACCTCGCAGCAGAAAAAGATACCGTCTTTTCAGGCTCAGTCCTTTCGTCCCCATAAGGGTAAGCGGGCAAAAGGCCACTCATATCTGCCCCGGGGCAGAGGAAGGGGAAAAAGACTGCAGCAAACAGCCTCTTCCCACGAACAGAAGCCCTCCCCCGCTTCTGCCAAGTCCTCAGCATGACGCTGGGGCCTTACAAGCGGACTCAGGCACGGTGGGGGCCCGTCTCAAGAATTTCAGCGCGCAGTGGGCTCACTCGCAAGTGGACCCCTGGATCCTGCAGGTAGTATCTCAGGGGTACAAATTGGAATTCGAGACGTCTCCCCCTCGCCGGTTCCTGAAGTCTGCTTTACCAACATCTCCCCCCGACAGGGAGGCGGTATTGGAAGCCATTCACAAGCTGTATTCCCAGCAGGTGATAATCAAGGTACCCCTCCTACAACAGGGAAAGGGGTATTATTCCACGCTGTTTGTGGTACCGAAGCCGGACGGCTCGGTGAGACCCATTTTAAATCTGAAATCCTTGAACACTTACATAAAAAGGTTCAAGTTCAAGATGGAGTCACTCAGAGCAGTGATAGCGTACCTGGAAGAAGGGGACTATATGGTGTCTCTGGACATCAAGGATGCTTACCTCCATGTCCCAATTTGCCCTTCTCACCAAGGGTACCTCAGGTTTGTGGTACAGAACTGTCACTATCAGTTTCAGACGCTGCCGTTTGGATTGTCCACGGCACCCCGGGTCTTTACCAAGGTAATGGCCGAAATGATGATTCTTCTTCGAAGAAAAGGCGTCTTAATTATCCCTTACTTGGACGATCTCCTGATAAGGGCAAGGTCCAGAGAACAGTTAGAGGTCGGAGTAGCACTATCTCAAGTAGTACTACGACAGCACGGATGGATTCTAAATATTCCAAAATCGCAGCTGATTCCGACGACACGTCTGCTGTTCCTAGGGATGATTCTGGACACAGTACAGAAAAAGGTGTTTCTCCCGGAGGAGAAAGCCAAGGAGTTATCCGACCTAGTCAGGAACCTCCTAAGACCAGGCCAAGTGTCAGTACATCAATGCACAAGGGTCCTGGGAAAGATGGTGGCTTCTTACGAAGCGATTCCATTCGGCAGATTCCACGCAAGAACTTTTCAGTGGGATCTGCTGGACAAATGGTCCGGATCGCATCTTCAAATGCATCAGCGGATAACCCTGTCTCCAAGGACAAGGGTGTCTCTCCTGTGGTGGTTACAGAGTGCTCATCTCCTAGAGGGCCGCAGATTCGGCATTCAGGATTGGGTCCTGGTGACCACGGATGCCAGCCTGAGAGGCTGGGGAGCAGTCACACAGGGAAGAAATTTCCAGGGCTTGTGGTCAAGCATGGAAACGTCACTTCACATAAATATCCTGGAACTAAGGGCCATTTACAATGCCCTAAGTCAGGCAAGACCTCTGCTTCAGGGTCAGCCGGTGTTGATCCAGTCGGACAACATCACGGCAGTCGCCCACGTAAACAGACAGGGCGGCACAAGAAGCAGGAGGGCAATGATGGAAGTGGCAAGGATTCTTCGCTGGGCGGAGAATCATGTGATATCACTGTCAGCAGTGTTCATTCCGGGAGTGGACAACTGGGAAGCAGACTTCCTCAGCAGACACGATCTTCACCCGGGGGAGTGGGGACTTCACCCAGAAGTCTTCCACATGATTGTGAACCGTTGGGAAAAACCAAGGGTGGACATGATGGCGTCCCGCCTCAACAAAAAACTGGACAGATATTGCGCCAGGTCAAGGGACCCTCAGGCAATAGCTGTGGACGCTCTGGTAACACCGTGGGTGTACCAGTCAGTGTATGTGTTCCCTCCTCTTCCTCTCATACCAAAAGTACTGAGAATCATAAGAAGGAGAGGAGTAAAGACTATACTCGTGGCTCCGGATTGGCCAAGAAGGACTTGGTACCCGGAAATTCAAGAGATGCTCACGGAAGACCCGTGGCCTCTACCTCTAAGAAAGGACCTGCTCCAGCAGGGACCATGTCTGTTCCAAGACTTACCGCGGCTGCGTTTGACGGCATGCGGTTGAACGCCGGATCCTGAAGGAAAAAGACATTCCGGATGAAGTCATCCCTACCCTGATCAAAGCCAGGAAGGATGTAACCATACAACATTATCACCGTATTTGGCGTAAATATGTTGCGTGGTGCGAGGCCAGGAAGGCCCCTACAGAGGAATTTCAACTGGGTCGTTTCCTGCATTTCCTGCAAACAGGACTGTCTATGGGCCTCAAATTAGGGTCCATTAAGGTTCAAATTTCGGCCCTGTCAATATTCTTCCAAAAAGAACTGGCTTCTGTTCCTGAAGTTTAGACGTTTGTCAAGGGAGTACTGCATATACAGCCTCCTTTTGTGCCTCCAGTGGCACCTTGGGATCTCAATGTAGTTTTGGGATTCCTAAAATCACATTGGTTTGAACCACTCACCACTGTGGACTTAAAATATCTCACATGGAAAGTGGTAATGCTGTTAGCCCTGGCTTCAGCCTGGCGTGTATCAGAATTGGCGGCTTTATCCTATAAAAGCCCTTACCTAATTTTTCATACGGACAGGGCAGAATTGAGGACTCGTCCTCAATTTCTCCCTAAGGTGGTTTCAGCATTTCACTTAAACCAGCCTATTGTGGTACCTGCGGCTACTAGGGACTTGGAGGATTCCAAGTTGCTGGACGTAGTCAGGGCCCTGAAAATATATGTTTCCAGGACGGCTGGAGTCAGGAAATCTGATTCGCTGTTTATCCTGTATGCACCCAACAAGCTGGGTGCTCCTGCTTCTAAGCAGACGGTTGCTCGTTGGATTTGTAGTACAATTCAGCTTGCACATTCTGTGGCAAGCCTGCCACAGCCAAAATCTGTAAAAGCCCATTCCACACGGAAAGTGGGCTCATCTTGGGCGGCTGCCCGAGGGGTCTCGGCTTTACAACTTTGCCGAGCAGCTACTTGGTCAGGGGCAAACACGTTTGCTAAATTCTACAAATTTGATACCCTGGCTGAGGAGGACCTGGAGTTCTCTCACTCGGTGCTGCAGAGTCATCCGCACTCTCCCGCCCGTTTGGGAGCTTTGGTATAATCCCCATGGTCCTTTCGGAGTCCCCAGCATCCACTAGGACGTTAGAGAAAATAAGAATTTACTTACCGATAATTCTATTTCTCATAGTCCGTAGTGGATGCTGGGCGCCCATCCCAAGTGCGGATTGTCTGCATTACTTGTACATAGTTATTGTTACAAAAATCGGGTTATTGTTGTTGTGAGCCATCTTTTCAGAGGCTCCTTCTGTTATCATGCTGTTAACTGGGTTCAGATCACAAGTTGTACGGTGTGATTGGTGTGGCTGGTATGAGTCTTACCCGGGATTCAAAATCCTTCCTTATTGTGTACGCTCGTCCGGGCACAGTATCCTAACTGAGGCTTGGAGGAGGGTCATAGGGGGAGGAGCCAGTGCACACCAGCTAGTCCTAAAGCTTTTACTTTGTGCCCAGTCTCCTGCGGAGCCGCTATCCCCCATGGTCCTTTCGGAGTCCCCAGCATCCACTACGGACTATGAGAAATAGAATTATCGGTAAGTAAATTCTTATTTTTATTGTACTTAAACTAGTACTATGCTTAATGATAGTCTTTTGTGTTTTTTAGATCATCTGGCAAAGAGATTTGCAGAATGTCGGGTGACCGGCAAAGAGATCTGCAAAGTGTCAGTTGAAGACGACGGGAGGGGTCGCAGAGGTAGCAACGACTGGAGTATAACCTGCAGGAGGTAAGTTACCATACTCTCTCTGCACATGTTATATCTGCCCCACCTGCAGAGCACATGGGGGGTCATTCCGAGTTGTTTGCTCACTAGCTGCTTTTAGCCGCATTGCACACGCTAGGCCGCCGCCCTCTGGGAGTGTATCGTAGCATAGCAGAATAGCGAACGAAAGATTAGCAGAATTGCAAATAAATAATTCTTGGCAGTTTCTGAGTAGCTCGAGACTTACTCCTGCACTGCGATCAGCTCAGCCCGTTTCGTTCCTGGTTTGATGTCACAAACACGCCCTGTGTTCGGCCAGCCACTCCCCCGTTTCTCCAGACACTCCCGCTTTTTATCCTGGCACGCCTGCGTTTTTCCGCACAATCCCAGAAAATGGTCAGTTTCCGCCCAGAAACACCCACTTCCTGTCAATCACATTCCAATCACTTCAACGATGAAAATTCTTTGTTCAGACGTGAGTAAATCTACTAAGTTTTGTGCTAAAATACTTAGCGCACGTGCGCTGCGTACCATGCGCATTTTTGCCTTAATCGCTCTGTTGCGAATATCGGCAACGAGCGAACACCTTGGAATGACCCACATGGTTTTGTCCATTACAGAACAAATTTGCTGCTGCGATTAGGTCTGAATTAGGCCCAATGTATGATACTAACATGATCCTAGCACTAGGGAAGATAAAACCAGGAACAGATAACTTGGGTCTCTATGACAAAGGATCTTGGATTTTGGATAAAAAGTCAATAAAATAGATAAATTGCAAATGAATAAAAATGAAAGTACGTAACAAAATGTAGTAGTATAATTATATACATAGTATGTCTGACCAGGAAATTCTGGTTATTTAGATCATCATTTGGCAAAGTTTCTGGCAAAGAGATTTGCAGAGTGTCGGGTGACCGGCAAAGAGATCTGCAAAGTGTCAGTTGAAGACGACGGGAGGGGTCGCAGAGGAATTAGTGACTGGAGAATAGCATGCAGGATGTAAGTTACCATACTTGTGTAATTGTGTGTGTGGAGGGGGGTATTGAGAGCACAGTACAAAACATAGGGTCTATGGGGGGGGAGTTTGGACAATACAAAACATGCAGAAGGGGGCAACTTTGTATAGCACATACAGATGGTGTGGGGGCACAATACAAAAACATAGAAATTGTGGCATACTCTATAGGACATATAGAGGAAGGACATACTGTACACTTTTGTGGGTTGCGAGATGTAGTACATATTGTAATACAGAAAACCAGGAAGGGTGAGGAGAGCATGATACAGAATATAGAGATTGGGGGAAGAACAATACAGATCGGGGGAGATAGTGAAATGGCTGACATTTACAGTATATCAATGAACTGGGGGCAGGTGTACAAAGCCTGGGAGAGTGATAAAGTGGAGAGAGATAAACTAACAACCAATCAGCTCCTAGTTGTCATTTTTCAAACACAGCCTGTAACATGGCAGTTAGGAGCTGATTGGCTGGTACTTTACCTCTGTCCACGTTATCACTCTGCAGGGCTTAATATATCTCCTCCATAGAATAACCAAATGATGAAATGGTACAGAATGGTATAAATGATGTGAATTGGAGCTGTAACAAGTGACTGTTTCACTATCTTTACATATAATAAAGGTGACATAGTCCTTTCCCTGGAGTCCTTCTTCTTACCGCTCAGGGGGCCTGATTCAGATGCGGACGCAGAGCTGCTGTTGCGCAAAGTGGCTCAATGCTTTTTCACTGTGCATGCGTGTAAGCTGCACTGCGTACAAAATGATATCAAGTTCACATAGAGGATCCCATCGCAAAGTGATTGACAGGAAGTCAGCACTTGAGGTGGTAACGGGGGTGGCTAACTGTATACAGGCGTGTCAGGTCCGTTCAAACGCCGTTCCATGTGCATGCATAAATTACCCATTGCGACCTGTGTTGCTGCTGGAGAGCCCGCTGTGTCTCAGAGACTTGCTCAGCCTACGACTGCTCAGACTCATGATGCAATTGTGAACGGCAAGATTGCAGCAGCAATCACAACAACCACAACTGAATCAGACTCACAATTACACCATTATATTTTACTATTTTATCACATTTAACAACTAAGGGGTCAGTTTGTCTTATAACAGCCGCACTTTTCGGTAGCCCCATAGGCTGAATTTGGAAACAAAGGGTGTGAGTTTGGATGCTGCTGAAACTTTGCAGCAATGGTAACTCGTACCTAATCGGATTGACCCCTAAATGTTAGCAATTTTTAGCTTTTATTATTTACTGGTCAAATTTATTTTCTGAAGGTACCCACTAATTACTATAAGAGAGAACTTATCACCCCAATGTGTGTATTGTATAAAAACAATGGGCCCTTTGGGAAAATTGTCCTTATTTTAGATATTTTCCATGTCCTCAGTAGTTAGAGTAACATATTTACATAGAGAGATTTTTCTCTCTACACAACCACACCACTATTGCAGTTTGTCTCTCTGCTTGTTCATCCACTAACAATGATTTTTCATCTCTTCGTCTACACGCAGTGGGTGAACCCTGAATAGCTGCCCTGGGAAGAGAGTTGCGGACACATGCTCCAAATGTTGGGACATATGCATTTCCTATTAGGAGATGCAGTAAAGATGCCGGCTGTCGGGTTTATGGCAGTCAGAATACTGACACTGGGATCTCGACAATCCTCAGAATCCCGACGTTGGAACTCCGAATGGGCAAGGATACTTGACGCCCGTATCCCCACGATCATAGGTTTAGGGCTGGGCAAGGGGGGTTAGTTTAGGCATCAGGCACGGGGTGTTGGTCAGGCTGCAGGGGAGGGAGGGTTAGGTTTATGTGTCAGGTGGAGGGGTTAGATTTAGGCATCAGGTGGGGGGTTAGGCTGCAGGTGTGGGGAGGTTAGGGTTAGGCTGTGAATAGGGTGGGTTAGGCACCCTCGGGGGAGGTTTGGCTGCATGGGAGGGAGGGTTAGGTTTAGGCATCAGCAGGAGGGTTAGGTTTAGGCATTAGGTGGGGGGTTAAGTTTAGGCTGCAGGTGGTGGCAGCTTAGATTTAGGCTGCAGGTAGGGTGGGTTACGGTTAGGCACCCCTGGGGGTGGTTAGGCTGTGGGGGAGGGAGTGTTAGGTTTAGACATCAGGTGCGGGGTTAGGTTTAGGCGTCAGGCGCTGGGTTAGGTATAGGCTGCGTGTAGGGTGGGTTAGCGTTAGGCTGCGGTTAGGGTGGGTTACGGTTAGGCACCCCTGGGGGTGGTTAGGCTGCAGGGAAGGGAGGGTTAGGTTTAGACATCAGGTGGGGGGTTAGGTTTAGGCGTCAGGTGCTGGGCTAGGTTTAGGCTGCATGTGGGTTGGGTTAGCGTTAGGCTGCGGGTAGGGTGGGTTATGGTTAGGCACCCCCAGAAGTAGTTAGGCTGCGAGGGAGGGAGGGTTAGGTTTAGGCAGCAGAGACAGAAGGGGGTGGTAAGGCTGCGGGAGAGGGAGGGTTAGGTTTAGGCAGCAGGGACGGAGGTTAGGATTAGGAACCTCCACGGGAGGGTTAGGCAAAAAGGGGGTAGCTTAGGGTTAGACTGCGAACAGGCAGGGTTAGGGGGTGGTGAGAGGGTTAGGCATCAGGCGGAGGGGTTAGGGTTAGGCTGTGGGTGGGGGGAGGTTAGGGAAAGGCTGCGAATAGGGTGGGTTAGGCACCCTCGGGAGAGGTTAGGCTGCATGGGAGGGAGGGTTAGGTTTAGGCATCAGGCAGGAGGGTTAGGTTTAGGCATTAGGTGGGGGGGTTAAGTTTAGGCTGCAGGTAGGGTGGGTTAGGGTTAGGCACCCCTGGGGGTGGTTAGGCTGCGGGGGAGGGAGTGTTAGGTTTAGACATCAGGTGGGGAGTTAGGTTTAGGCGTCAGGCGCTGGTTTAGGTTTAGGCTGTGTGTGGGGTGGGTTAGCGTTAGGCTGCGGGTAGGGTGGGTTATGGTTAGGCACCCCCAGAAGTGGTTAGGCTGCGAGGGAGGGTTAGGTCTAGGCAGCAGAAAGAGAGGGGGGTGGTTAGGCTGCGGGAGAGGGAGGGTTAGGTTTAGGCAGCAGGGATGGAGGTTAGGATTAGGCACCTCCACGGAAGGGTTAGGCACAAAGGGGGTAGTTTAGGGTTAAACTGCGGACAGGCAGGATTAGGGAGTTGGGAGAGGGGAGAACACCTTTACTCACCCCAGTCGGTCTTTTTTGTAGGCATCAGGCGGAGGGGTTAGGGTTAGGCTGTGGGTGGGGGGAGGATAGGGTTAGGCTGTGGGTAGGGTGGGTTAGGGACCCCCGGGGGTGGTTAGGCTGCAGGGGAGGATAGGGTTAAGTTTAGGCACAAGTGGGGAGATTAGGTTTAGGTGTCAGGCGGAGGGTTAGATTTAGGCTGCGGGTGGGGGGAGGTTAGGGTTAGGCAGCGGGTAGGGTTGGTTAGGGTTAGGCACCACCGGGGGTGGTTAGGCTGCGGGGAAGGGAGGGTTAGGTTTAGGCATCAGGTGGGGGTTAGGCTTAGGCATCAGGCGGGGGGTTAGGATTAGGCTGCGGGTGGGGGAGGATAAGGTTAGGCTTTGGGTGGGGGGAAGTTAGGGTTAGGCTGTGTGTAGGGTGGGTTAGGCACCTCTGGGAGTGGTTAGGCTGCAGGGAAGGAAGGGTTAGGTTTAGGAAGCAGGGATGGAGGTTAGGATTAGGCACCTCCGCGGGAGGGTTAGGCACAAAGGGGGGTGGTTAAGGCTAGACAGCAGACAGGCAGGGTTAGGGGGGTGGGGAAAGGGGAGAACACCCCTTACTCATTCCTTACTCACACCTGTCGGTCTTTTTTGTACTGGGATCCTGACACTCAGTATAACAACCACCGGGATTCAATGTGCTGGGATAGCATACTGACCCCTCTACCTCTATTAGTACACCTCTTAATGCCCAGAGGGAAGGGCGATCCTGAGGCCATGGTTCCCCAGAGGTTTCCCCCCAAGGGGGTTTTTCTCTCCTGAGTGCTGAAGGATGACTCTTTGTGAGTCCAGAGGTGTAGCTTTTATGCCATAATGAGTACCAATCTCATGCCCATCCCTGCAATGTATGAGAAGTAAAATTATTGCTATTGCGATCACTTTACTTCTGGGTTTAGACCCCAGCTGCGCTAGTTCACATGTGCAATCGTCAGACTGCGTATGTGAGCGCAGACAGTAATGCAGAGGGATCCCAAGGATCCTTCTCCTGGGAATTATTGCATAATGTAGCCCACAGGCTACAAAAGCCATTTAGAAATGGCATTAGCTGCCGTGTCAAGCTCAGAAATGCTTTGCATTCTAGAGCTTGGTGAGTTTCACGGTTTACCATCTGCCGTAGAAACTTTTGGTGTTCAAAATAGGAGGAACGCAATAGATATCTCAAATATCCACTGCAGTCCCCAATACATACATTCAGGGGCTGATTAATATTTGTGGGCAGCCCCTGAAAACCGACTGTTTTTGGAGATGTCTCGCAAATATTATTTATAAAATATTCCACTTAATAAACTTTTTATATTTTAACATAAACTAAAAAATGTTTTATGTATTCATTGACTGAGTCTCCCATCTTTAGTGAATGCTAATTTCACAGGGTCCGCAAATTATTACTGATATGACTGTTACTCTACTGGCCTGCTGGTGCTCCTGGCCTGCTGTATAGCAGCCAGACATATATTTTATATACAGCACTCTTGGAGAGATGTATCAAGCCTTCGAGAGAGATAAAGTGCAGATGTCCAAACCACCCAATCATCTTCTGTCACTTATGTAGCACAGTATATGAAATGATACCTGTAGTTAGAAGCTTCATTTGATTTGGGCAAATACTCAACTTTATCTCTCTCCACGGCTTGATACATCTCTCGGAAAATATCATGTCTTCCTTTCACTTAATTAACAAGTTAAATTCATTAATTGTCTGGGAAACAAGGTAAGAAATTCACAGTATAAGATAATGTTATAAATGCTTGTCAATACCTCCTGGTACATTTACATTGATTTATCATTCACATTTCTTCCATGCCAGACAGGGGTGGATTGGGAACGTAAAGTGGCCCTGGAAATATATGAAAAGTGGCCTCATGTAGGTTGGAGTAAGTCAGCTATAAGCGGGGCCCAACACAAATTGGGCTTAAGCAAACTGTTAGCATTACCCACAGTGGTAGTAAGCAAGGCTAATGCAGCATAGTAGGCAGTGGAGATCACTCCGGTGGGTGAGGCATTGCACTGGTAGGCAGTACCTTCACCTGCAGGAGAATCATGTCACAGGAGGTGGAGATCACACCAGTAGCTGAGGCATTGTACTGGTAGGCAGTCACAGCACTTGCAGGAGGATCATGTCACAGGAGGTGGATATCACACCAGTAGCTGAGGCATTGCACTGGTAGGCAGTTACAGCACCAGCAGGAGAATCATGTCACAGGAGGTGGAGATCACACCAGTAGCTGAGGCATTGTACTGGTAGGCAGTCACAGCACCAGCAGGAGGATCATGTTACAGGAGGTGGAGATCACACTAATAGCTGAGGCATTGTACTGGTAGGCAGTCACAGCACCAGCAGGAGGATCGTGTCACAGGAGGTGGAGATCACACCAGTAGCTGAGGCATAATACTGGTAGGCAGTCACAGCACTTGCAGGAGGATCATGTCACAGGAGGTGGAGATCACACCAGTAGCTGAGGCATTGTACTGGTAGGCAGTCACAGCACCAACAGGAGGATTGTGTCAAAGGAGGTGGAGATCACACCAGTAGGTGAGGCATTACACTGGTAGGCAGTCACAGCAGGAGGATCGTGTCACAGGAGGTGGAGATCACACCAGTAGGTGATGCATTGCACTGGTAGGCAGTCACAGTACTTATGGTAGCTACACACCTATATATAACACATGTAACTGTGACAGGGATGGTGGCCTCTCTCAGCTCTGGGCCCCATAGTAGTTGGCTGTATGGCAGCATTTGAAATAGTGGCACTATGCTGTGGCCACACCCCTTTTTTGTCCCATTGAAAGGTATGGGAGGGCGCAAATTTACAGTTTGCAGGGGGGCGCCGAACACCCTAGCACCATCCCTGACACTGGCCCTGTATGTTGGATATATTCAGGGGTGCTGCTGCTGTTAAAATGACATTAGACTGGTCCTGTATGCTGTAAGAATACAGGGGCACTGTGAAAATAAAGGGGCACTGTTCTGTGTGTTGTAATAATAAAGGGGTGCTGTCCTGTGAAATAGAGAACAACAATTTGGAGGAAAAAATAGTGGAAGATCAGGAACCATTTCCAGTTCCTAGTACTAGTGCTGAAGCTGCTGCTGCCACAAATCATGACATTGACGATGCAATTCCATCAACGTTGTCTGCTAAGGCTGATGCCCAATGTCATAGAGGGCATGTAAAATCCAAAAAGCAAAAATTAATAAATCAGAAAAAAAAAAAAATTGTCTGATGAGAAATGTAAAATTGGCAATATGCCTTTCACGACACGAAGTGGCAAGGAAAGGCTAAGGCCTTGGCCTATGTTCATGACTGGTGGCTCAGCTTCTCATGCTTAGCTTAGCCATCCAGCAACCTCGATGCACCTCTTTTTTCCTTTCCATCATGTGCTGTTTGTAGCATATTTTTTAAATCTGCAATCCTGTCTGACACTGCAGTGTCACTCCTAGATGGGCAAGGTGTTTGTGCCGCACACTTGTGTCGCTTAGCTAAGCCATACAGCTATCTCATTGCACCTCTTCTTCTTCTTTGCATGATGTGCTGTTTGGGGCCTAGTTTTTAAAAGTGCCATCTTGTCTGACACTACAGTGCCACTCCTAGACGGGCCAGGTGTTTGTGCCGCACACTTGTGTCGCTTAGCAAAGTCATCCAGCTACCTCATTGCACCTCTTTTTCTTCCTTGCATGATGAGCTGTTTGGGGCCTAGTTTATAAAAGTGCCATCCTGTCTGACGCTGCAGTGCCACTCCTAGATGGGCCAGGTGTTTGTGCCGCACACTTGTGTCGCTTAGCAAAATGAACAAGTCGAGTGGATGTCATTATCTATTCCCTGTGAATGTCACCTTGCGGGCCCGCCTTACAGTTTTATATACACTAGAGATGAGCGGGTTCGCTTTCTCTGAATCCGAACCCGCCAGAACTTCATGTTTTTTTTCACGGGTCCGAGCGACTCGGATCTTCCCGCCTTGCTCGGTTAACCCGAGCGCGCCCGAACGTCATCATGACGCTGTCGGATTCTCGCGAGGCTCGGGTTCTATCGCGAGACTCGGATTCTATATAAGGAGCCGCGCGTCGCCGCCATTTTCACACGTGCATTGAGATTGATAGGGAGAGGACGTGGCTGGCGTCCTCTCCATTTAGATTATAAGAGACTGAGAGAGATTTACTGGAGCTGACTAGGAGGAGTACTGTTACTGTAGAAGTGTAGAGACTGAGTGGAGAGAGTTTACTAGTGAGGACAGTGCAGTTTACTTTATAATCCGTTCTCTGCCTGAAAAAAGCGATACACAGCACACAGTGACTCAGTCACATACCATATCTGTGTGCACTGCTCAGGCTCAGGCCAGTGTGCTGCATCATCTATTATCTATATATAATATTATATATATCTGTCTGACTGCTCAGCTCACACAGCTTATAATTGTGGGGGAGACTGGGGAGCACTACTGCAGTGCCAGTTATAGGTTATAGCAGGAGCCAGGAGTACATAATATATTATATAGTGAGTGACCACCAGACACACAGTGCAGTTTATTTAATATATCCGTTCTCTGCCTGAAAAAAGCGATACACACAGTGACTCAGTCAGTCACATACCATATCTGTGTGCACTGCTCAGGCTCAGGCCAGTGTGCTGCATCATCTATATATATTATATATCTGTCTGACTGCTCAGCTCACACAGCTTATAATTGTGGGGGAGACTGGGGAGCACTACTGCAGTGCCAGTTATAGGTTATAGCAGGAGCCAGGAGTACATAATATATTATATAGTGAGTGACCACCAGACACACAGTGCAGTTTATTTAATATATCCGTTCTCTGCCTGAAAAAAGCGATACACACAGTGACTCAGTCAGTCACATACCATATCTGTGTGCACTGCTCAGGCTCAGGCCAGTGTGCTGCATCATCTATATATATTATATATCTGTCTGACTGCTCAGCTCACACAGCTTATAATTGTGGGGGAGACTGGGGAGCACTACTGCAGTGCCAGTTATAGGTTATAGCAGGAGCCAGGAGTACATATTATATTAAAATTAAACAGTGCACACTTTTGCTGCAGGAGTGCCACTGCCAGTGTGACTGACCAGTGACCTGACCACACTGACCACCAGTATAGTTAGTAGTATACTTATATTGTGATTGCCTGAAAAAGTTAAACACTCGTCGTGTGACTTCACTTGTGTGGTTTTTTTTTTTTTATTCTATAAAAATAAAACTCATTCTGCTGACAGACAGTGTCCAGCAGGTCCGTCATTATATAATATATAATATATACCTGTCCGGCTGCAGTAGTGATATATATATATTTTTTATATCATTTATCATCCAGTCGCAGCAGACACAGTACGGTAGTTCACGGCTGTGGCTACCTCTGTGTCTCTGCACTCGGCAGGCAGTCCGTCCATAATTGTAATACCACCTAACCGTGGATTTTTTTCATTCTTCTTTATACATACATAGTTACATAGACATCTTCTCTTTATCAACCAGTCTATATTAGCTGCAGACACAGTACAGTACGGTAGTTCACGGCTGTGGCTACCTCTGTGTCTGCACTCGGCAGGCAGTCCGTCCATAATTGTATACCACCTAACCGTGGTTTTTTTTCATTCTTCTTTATACATACATAGTTACATAGACATCTTCTCTTTATCAACCAGTCTATATTAGCTGCAGACACAGTACAGTACGGTAGTTCACGGCTGTGGCTACCTCTGTGTCTGCACTCGGCAGGCAGTCCGTCCATAATTGTATACCACCTAACCGTGGATTTTTTTCAGTCTTCTTTATACATACATAGTTACATAGACATCTTCTCTTTATCAACCAGTCTATATTAGCTGCAGACACAGTACAGTACGGTAGTTCACGGCTGTGGCTACCTCTGTGTCTGCAGTCGGCAGGCAGTCCATAATTGTATACTAGTATCCATCTCCATTGTTTACCTGAGGTGCCTTTTAGTTGTGCCTATTAAAATATGGAGAACAAAAATGTTGAGGTTCCAAAATTAGGGAAAGATCAAGATCCACTTCCACCTCGTGCTGAAGCTGCTGCCACTAGTCATGGCCGAGACGATGAAATGCCAGCAACGTCGTCTGCCAAGGCCGATGCCCAATGTCATAGTACAGAGCATGTCAAATCCAAAACACCAAATATCAGAAAAAAAAGGACTCCAAAACCTAAAATAAAATTGTCGGAGGAGAAGCGTAAACTTGCCAATATGCCATTTACCACACGGAGTGGCAAGGAACGGCTGAGGCCCTGGCCTATGTTCATGGCTAGTGGTTCAGCTTCACATGAGGATGGAAGCACTCAGCCTCTCGCTAGAAAAATGAAAAGACTCAAGCTGGCAAAAGCAGCACAGCAAAGAACTGTGCATTCTTCGAAATCCCAAATCCACAAGGAGAGTCCAATTGTGTCGGTTGCGATGCCTGACCTTCCCAACACTGGACGTGAAGAGCATGCGCCTTCCACCATTTGCACGCCCCCTGCAAGTGCTGGAAGGAGCACCCGCAGTCCAGTTCCTGATAGTCAGATTGAAGATGTCAGTGTTGAAGTACACCAGGATGAGGAGGATATGGGTGTTGCTGGCGCTGGGGAGGAAATTGACCAGGAGGATTCTGATGGTGAGGTGGTTTGTTTAAGTCAGGCACCCGGGGAGACACCTGTTGTCCGTGGGAGGAATATGGCCGTTGACATGCCAGGTGAAAATACCAAAAAAATCAGCTCTTCGGTGTGGAGGTATTTCACCAGAAATGCGGACAACAGGTGTCAAGCCGTGTGTTCCCTTTGTCAAGCTGTAATAAGTAGGGGTAAGGACGTTAACCACCTCGGAACATCCTCCCTTATACGTCACCTGCAGCGCATTCATAATAAGTCAGTGACAAGTTCAAAAACTTTGGGTGACAGCGGAAGCAGTCCACTGACCAGTAAATCCCTTCCTCTTGTAACCAAGCTCACGCAAACCACCCCACCAACTCCCTCAGTGTCAATTTCCTCCTTCCCCAGGAATGCCAATAGTCCTGCAGGCCATGTCACTGGCAATTCTGACGAGTCCTCTCCTGCCTGGGATTCCTCCGATGCATCCTTGCGTGTAACGCCTACTGCTGCTGGCGCTGCTGTTGTTGCCGCTGGGAGTCGATGGTCATCCCAGAGGGGAAGTCGTAAGCCCACTTGTACTACTTCCAGTAAGCAATTGACTGTTCAACAGTCCTTTGCGAGGAAGATGAAATATCACAGCAGTCATCCTACTGCAAAGCGGATAACTGAGGCCTTGACAACTATGTTGGTGTTAGACGTGCGTCCGGTATCCGCCGTTAGTTCACAGGGAACTAGACAATTTATTGAGGCAGTGTGCCCCCGTTACCAAATACCATCTAGGTTCCACTTCTCTAGGCAGGCGATACCGAGAATGTACACGGACGTCAGAAAAAGACTCACCAGTGTCCTAAAAAATGCAGTTGTACCCAATGTCCACTTAACCACGGACATGTGGACAAGTGGAGCAGGGCAGGGTCAGGACTATATGACTGTGACAGCCCACTGGGTAGATGTATGGACTCCCGCCGCAAGAACAGCAGCGGCGGCACCAGTAGCAGCATCTCGCAAACGCCAACTCTTTCCTAGGCAGGCTACGCTTTGTATCACCGCTTTCCAGAATACGCACACAGCTGAAAACCTCTTACGGCAACTGAGGAAGATCATCGCGGAATGGCTTACCCCAATTGGACTCTCCTGTGGATTTGTGGCATCGGACAACGCCAGCAATATTGTGTGTGCATTAAATATGGGCAAATTCCAGCACGTCCCATGTTTTGCACATACCTTGAATTTGGTGGTGCAGAATTTTTTAAAAAACGACAGGGGCGTGCAAGAGATGCTGTCGGTGGCCAGAAGAATTGCGGGACACTTTCGGCGTACAGGCACCACGTACAGAAGACTGGAGCACCACCAAAAACTACTGAACCTGCCCTGCCATCATCTGAAGCAAGAAGTGGTAACGAGGTGGAATTCAACCCTCTATATGCTTCAGAGGTTGGAGGAGCAGCAAAAGGCCATTCAAGCCTATACAATTGAGCACGATATAGGAGGTGGAATGCACCTGTCTCAAGTGCAGTGGAGAATGATTTCAACGTTGTGCAAGGTTCTGATGCCCTTTGAACTTGCCACACGTGAAGTCAGTTCAGACACTGCCGGCCTGAGTCAGGTCATTCCCCTCATCAGGCTTTTGCAGAAGAAGCTGGAGGCATTGAAGAAGGAGCTAAAAGGGAGCGATTCCGCTAGGCATGTGGGACTTGTGGATGCAGCCCTTAATTCGCTTAACAAGGATTCACGGGTGGTCAATCTGTTGAAATCAGAGCACTACATTTTGGCCACCGTGCTCGATCCTAGATTTAAAGCCTACCTTGGATCTCTCTTTCCGGCAGACACAAGTCTGCTGGGGTTGAAAGACCTGCTGGTGACAAAATTGTCAAGTCAAGCGGAACGCGACCTGTCAACATCTCCTCCTTCACATTCTCCCGCAACTGGGGGTGCGAGGAAAAGGCTCAGAATTCCGAGCCCACCCGCTGGCGGTGATGCAGGGCAGTCTGGAGCGACTGCTGATGCTGACATCTGGTCCGGACTGAAGGACCTGACAACGATTACGGACATGTCGTCTACTGTCACTGCATATGATTCTCTCAACATTGATAGAATGGTGGAGGATTATATGAGTGACCGCATCCAAGTAGGCACGTCACACAGTCCGTACTTATACTGGCTGGAAAAAGAGGCAATTTGGAGGCCCTTGCACAAACTGGCTTTATTCTACCTAAGTTGCCCTCCCACAAGTGTGTACTCCGAAAGAGTGTTTAGTGCCGCCGCTCACCTTGTCAGCAATCGGCGTACGAGGTTACATCCAGAAAATGTGGAGAAGATGATGTTCATTAAAATGAATTATAATCAATTCCTCCGCGGAGACATTGACCAGCAGCAATTGCCTCCACAAAGTACACAGGGAGCTGAGATGGTGGATTCCAGTGGGGACGAATTGATAATCTGTGAGGAGGGGGATGTACACGGTGATATATCGGAGGGTGAAGATGAGGTGGACATCTTGCCTCTGTAGAGCCAGTTTGTGCAAGGAGAGATTAATTGCTTCTTTTTTGGGGGGGGTCCAAACCAACCCGTCATATCAGTCACAGTCGTGTGGCAGACCCTGTCACTGAAATGATGGGTTGGTTAAAGTGTGCATGTCCTGTTTTGTTTATACAACATAAGGGTGGGTGGGAGGGCCCAAGGACAATTCCATCTTGCACCTCTTTTTTCTTTTCTTTTTCTTTGCATCATGTGCTGATTGGGGAGGGTTTTTTGGAAGGGACATCCTGCGTGACACTGCAGTGCCACTCCTAGATGGGCCCGGTGTTTGTGTCGACCACTAGGGTCGCTAATCTTACTCACACAGTCAGCTACCTCATTGCGCCTCTTTTTTTCTTTGCGTCATGTGCTGTTTGGGGAGGGTTTTTTGGAAGGGACATCCTGCGTGACACTGCAGTGCCACTCCTAGATGGGCCCGGTGTTTGTGTCGGCCACTAGGGTCGCTAATCTTACTCACACAGCTACCTCATTGCGCCTCTTTTTTTCTTTGCGTCATGTGCTGTTTGGGGAGGGTTTTTTGGAAGGGACATCCTGCGTGACACTGCAGTGCCACTCCTAGATGGGCCCGGTGTTTGTGTCGGCCACTAGGGTCGCTAATCTTACTCACACAGCTACCTCATTGCGCCTCTTTTTTTCTTTGCGTCATGTGCTGTTTGGGGAGGGTATTTTGGAAGGGCCATCCTGCGTGACACTGCAGTGCCACTCCTAGATGGGCCCGGTGTTTGTGTCGGCCACTAGGGTCGCTAATCTTACTCACACAGCTACCTCATTGCGCCTCTTTTTTTCTTTGCGTCATGTGCTGTTTGGGGAGGGTTTTTTGGAAGGGACATCCTGCGTGACACTGCAGTGCCACTCCTAGATGGGCCCGGTGTTTGTGTCGGCCACTAGGGTCGCTTATCTTACTCACACAGCGACCTCGGTGCAAATTTTAGGACTAAAAATAATATTGTGAGGTGTGAGGTATTCAGAATAGACTGAAAATGAGTGTAAATTATGGTTTTTGAGGTTAATAATACTTTGGGATCAAAATGACCCCCAAATTCTATGATTTAAGCTGTTTTTTAGTGTTTTTTGAAAAAAACACCCGAATCCAAAACACACCCGAATCCGACAAAAAAAATTCGGTGAGGTTTTGCCAAAACGCGTTCGAACCCAAAACACGGCCGCGGAACCGAACCCAAAACCAAAACACAAAACCCGAAAAATTTCAGGCGCTCATCTCTAATATACACTGGTATTGAATAATACATTTCTAGTGCACCACAAAAAAGACAACTCTTATTTCTTCTCCTCTTTATACGCTCATGGGTTACACAGGTTCTGTGGCTGATTAAACCAGGTGAAATGCAGACTTGAGGTCAGCCAGCCACAGAAACTGTATAATTTGTGAGTTTTCTGGTTTAATGGGATAGTATAGTTAGTATAGCTATAGCTATCTCTCTCTCTCTCTCTCTCTCTCTCTCTCTCTCTCTCTCTATCTCCTATATAATAGCCCAGATCTGTGACTTTGTGACTCATTTGCTAACACTGGGCGGAGTCACAACACTGGGTGGAGTTAGTCAAATGAGTCACAGATCTGGGCAAAGCTATAGGAGACTAGGAGCAGAAGCAGATAGTATGGGCATGGCACAGGCAGGGGTGCATACCTCCCAGCTTTCTTCAGGCAGAGAGGGGTGCATACCTCACAGCTATATTCAGGCAGAAGGAGGGACACGCACGGCAAAAAGGGGTGTGGCCAACGAAAAGGGCGTGGCTTCACGGGAGGGCACCTATTTTTGTCAGTGAGGGGGCATGCCCAGCGCTCTGTGAGCTGCTGGCATGCCTCCAAGGGCGGATTATGAGTCCGGGGGGCCCAAGGCAATTGAGACAGGGGGGACCTATCTCATTGCTGTGCCTACTGTGGGGGCGTGGTCTAATTGCGGCACACGTGGCCACGCCCCCTTATGCAAATTCCGGGATAATTTTTTTTTAATGGAATATTGGCCCCTCAGCTAAGGCTAAATCTAGAGGAGGTGGTCGCTCCCCCCTACACACCCGCACATGCAGAAGAAATCAGGGAGACTACTGCCTCCCTGCAACACCACAGACCTGCCAACACGCAGCAGCGTGTGCTGACTGTAGCCAGGGCCGTAACTAGGGGGGGGGGCTAGGGGGGCAGGCGACCTGGGCGCCGGATTGGAGGGGGCGCCGAGACCCCCTAACACCCTCTCCCGTCGGAGTTCTGTGATTAGACTGAAAATAAACTACAGCTCCTAGCAGCCCTCGGGAGCTGTAGTTTACTTTCAATTTCCTGTGTGCTGTGCGCGGCTCGGGGAAGCAGGAAGTCTCTATCTCTCTCTAGCTGCCCGATTTTTTTTTCTGTAGCTCAGCCTCACGCGGTTTTCTTGCGCGGCTCCATTGCAGGCTGGGTGTTGGCAAGTACGGGCTGAGTGTGAGCTGCAGCTTCTTTCGGGCTGAACCCATGTGGTGGGGCGGAGAGGGGAGAGTTACATTTCAGCAGCGCTGTGCTGGCCGCATAGAGACACATCACCTCCTCGCTGCTGCTGCTGCTGAGTTAATTAGTCAGCAGTGTCCTGGCCGGGAGTGATTGAAGGCACTCAGCAGCAGCAGCAGTGAGGGGGTGATGTGTCTTTGAATACGCCGGGGTGGGCGCCAGTATTTTGCAAATTATGGACTCCTGCTTTAGCATCAGTGCAATGACCGAGGGGGCAGGCAGGAATGATCCCTGGTGTGGCAGTGCTGCTGTCCATTTATGGGGAGGGGATGATGATCTTAGTGCACCTACGCTTTGGGGTTGGGGCTTGGGGGGGGGGGGTACTGCTGGGGGGAAAAGATGATCTTGGTTCCTGGGCTGTCTAGAGGAGGGAAGATGCTGTTGGGGTGGATGACTAAGATGATTGCGCTGTCTGGAGGAGGGGTGCTGCTGGGTGGTTGATGATCATAGTGCTGTCTGGAGAGGTGGGGGTGATCTTGGTTCCTGCGTTGTCTGTGAAGGGGTTGGGGTGCTGTTTGGGGGGGGGGGTGATGATCATAGTGCTTATGCTGCATATGAGAGGAGGGGATCAGTGAAGCACGCGGATGGACCAAAATTTTCTTTTATAGATGGAGATTGCTTTATCCCCATCTACCAGTGACTACCACTGCGCCACCACGCCCCCCACGCTTGAAGTTGTCGCATGCAGCACAGCAGCTGATTAGAGAGAGTGTGCATTCACCCAGCATTTACATCAGCAACCTACTGGATCATGTTTAGTGACCAATCACTGTCTGGCGGTGTCTGGATGGATACAGCTGTTTCCTTCCCGGCAATCAGCACTGATGGCTGACAGAAAGTTTCAGCAGCTCCAAGTCCTCACCACTACTTGTGTACTACAGCAGCTCCATGAGATGGTGAGTAATGTGAGAGCTGAGAGGGATATGAAGGTTATCTGTCTCTGTCTGTCTGTCTGTCTGTCTGTCTGTCTGTCTGTCTGTCTGTCTGTCTGTCTATCTATCTATCTATCTATCTATCTATCTATCTGTCTTTACTTGACAGGCAATTCATTTCTTTATCTCCTGTCACAACAATGCCAAAGTTCCAGAGTGTGTTGCCGCTCCTTTATTTAAGTGAAGGGACTTGGGCACTGTAATTTTACAGTTATGTCAGTGCCAGTCCTACTGACTGTTATATATACGTGTATGTATTTGTGTGTGTGTGTATATATATTAGAGACAAAAATATACCCGTAACGCACTAAAGAACAGCTGCACCACTGAAAGGACCCATGTTAGCGGGAACTTAAACAATAAACATATACAAGTATACCACTTATATGGAAACCCCCCCATGCAAATCCTGCGTTTGCCACTGACCCGGTATAATAAAGTGTTTTTTTTTGCCGTGCGCTTGACGTCATGACGTTAGCGCACTGGAGAATAGTGTACACTGCGGAGCCAGCTGCTGCCTGCCTGCCGCCGGTACATGAGAGGGATCGGCTGCTTCAGAGGTACAGGACATTGGGAAGGGAAAGTAGGGCTGCTGCAGAGACGAGGATGGGGGTGTGTGGAGCGCTGCTGCAGAGGCACGGGGTGGAGGAGATTGGAGGGCTGCTGCAGAGGGACGGGGTGGAGGGCTGCTGCAGAGGCACAAGTGGGTAAAGAGAGGGGTGAGGCTGCTGCATAAGCACATGGGGAAGGGGGGTAGAGGCTGCTGCAGGGGTACAAGTGGTGAGGGTAGAGGCGAGGGTGCTGCAGGGGTACAATTTGAATTGGGGTACTATGGTGTGGCCTTCGGAGCATGCTGCCCCTTGATTAAGTATGGGAGGGGGAAGGATATGAAATTTATGTTAGAAAAGGCAATTTTTCAGGTAAAAAAGTTCTGAAAGATATATATATATATATATATATAAAATATTTTTATTCATTTATTTATTTATTTTATATTTTTTTATTTATTTATTTATTTTTTTATTTATTGTAACAAAATTTTTATTTTTTTTAGGGGGGGGGGGGGGGCGCCAAATGACTACCTTGCCCCGGGTGACAAAAATCCTAGTTTCAGCCCTGCTGTAGCACAATGCTGCCGCTGTTACTGGCAGGACGGGGGAGCTTCTGAGCTGGGACAGAGCTACTCCAGCTGGGGGGCCAACTAAAACTGTGGGGCCAATGGTACGTACCCCCTGCATGCGCACAGCGTCTATTCACTGCTGCTCTGCTAAGCAGAACAGCGAGTACAGGAGCTTTCCAACTGCCCCCCCCCACCGCGGGACACTGCGACCCACGGGTGGGACAGTGGGACAGACCCCAAAAAATGGGACTGGCACCGGCTCACTGTGTGCTTGACCCCCCACATCAGCACACTCAGCAGGGTCTCTCTGGCGCGGAGGAGCGTCACTTTCTAGTAGAGATGAGCGGGTTCGGTTTCTCTGAATCCGAACCCGCACGAACTTCATGTTTTTTTTCACGGGTCCGAGCGACTCGGATCTTCCCGCCTTGCTCGGTTAACCCGAGCGCGCCCGAACGTCATCATGACGCTGTCGGATTCTCGCGAGACTCGGATTCTATATAAGGAGCCGCGCGTCGCCGCCATTTTCACACGTGCATTGAGATTGATAGGGAGAGGACGTGGCTGGCGTCCTCTCCGTTATAGTAGAAAAGAGTAAAGACTGAGTGACTTAGTTATAATTGTGGGGAGGATTGGGGACGGGGAGCAGCTGTTAGGGAGTACAGTGATTTAGATTAGGAGAGAGAGAGAGAGAGAGAGAGATTGACCTGATTTACTGGAGCTTAGGAGTACTGTAGAAGAGAGTGCAGAGTTTACTAGTGACTGACCATAGTGACCACCAGACAGTGCAGTTTTATTTAATATATCCGTTCTCTGCCTGAAAAAAACGATACACACAGTGACTCAGTCACATACCATATCTGTGTGCACTGCTCAGCCCAGTGTGCTGCATCATCTATGTATATATTATATATCTGACTGTGGTCAGCTCACACAGCTTATAATTGTGGGGGAGACTGGGGAGCACTGCAGTGCCAGTTATAGGTTATAGCAGGAGCCAGGAGTACAAGACAGTCACATACCATATCTGTGTGCACTGCTCAGCCCAGTGTGCTGCATCATCTATGTATATATTATATATCTGACTGTGCTCAGCTCACACAGCTTATAATTGTGGGGGAGACTGGGGAGCACTGCAGTGCCAGTTATAGGTTATAGCAGGAGCCAGGAGTACATATTATATTAAAATTAAACAGTGCACACTTTTGCTGCAGGAGTGCCACTGCCAGTGTGACTGACCAGTGACCTGACCACACTGACCACCAGTATAGTTAGTAGTATACTATATTGTGATTGCCTGAAAAAGTTAAACACTCGTCGTGTGACTTCACTTGTGTGGTGTTTTTTTTTTTATTCTATAAAAAACTCATTCTGCTGACAGACAGTGTCCAGCAGGTCCGTCATTATATAATATATATACCTGTCCGGCTGCAGTAGTGATATATATATATTTTTTATATCATTATTTATCATCCAGTCGCAGCAGACACAGTACGGTAGTTCACGGCTGTAGCTACCTCTGTGTCGGCACTCGGCAGTCCGTCCATAATTGTATACCACCTAACCATGGTTTTTTTTTCTTTCTTCTTTATACATACATACTACGACATCTCTTTATCAACCAGTCTATATTAGCAGCAGACACAGTACAGTACGGTAGTTCACGGCTGTGGCTACCTCTGTGTCGGCACTCGGCAGTCCGTCCATAATTGTATACCACCTAACCGTGTTTTTTTTTTTTCTTTCTTCTTTATACATACATACTACGACATCTCTTTATCAACCAGTCTATATTAGCAGCAGACACAGTACAGTACGGTAGTTCACGGCTGTGGCTACCTCTGTGTCGGCACTCGGCAGTCCGTCCATAATTGTATACCACCTAACCGTGGTTTTTTCTTCTTTCTTCTTTATACGTACATACTACGACATCTCTTTATCAACCAGTCTATATTAGCAGCAGACACAGTACAGTACGGTAGTTCACGGCTGTGGCTACCTCTGTGTCGGCACTCGGCAGTCCGTCCATAATTGTATACCACCTAACCGTGGTTTTTTTTTCTTTCTTCTTTATACGTACATACTACGACATCTCTTTATCAACCAGTCTATATTAGCAGCAGACACAGTACAGTACGGTAGTTCACGGCTGTGGCTACCTCTGTGTCGGCACTCGGCAGTCCGTCCATAATTGTATACCACCTAACCGTGGTTTTTTCTTTCTTTCTTCTTTATACGTACATACTACGACATCTCTTTATCAACCAGTCTATATTAGCAGCAGACACAGTACAGTACGGTAGTTCACGGCTGTGGCTACCTCTGTGTCGGCACTCGGCAGTCCGTCCATAATTGTATACCACCTAACCGTGGTTTTTTTTTCTTTCTTCTTTATACATACATACTACGACATCTCTTTATCAACCAGTCTATATTAGCAGCAGACACAGTACAGTACGGTAGTTCACGGCTGTGGCTACCTCTGTGTCGGCACTCGGCAGTCCGTCCATAATTGTATACCACCTAACCGTGGTTTTTTTTTCTTTCTTCTTTATACGTACATACTACGACATCTCTTTATCAACCAGTCTATATTAGCAGCAGACACAGTACAGTACGGTAGTTCACGGCTGTGGCTACCTCTGTGTCGGCACTCGGCAGTCCGTCCATAATTGTATACCACCTAACCGTGGTATTTTTTTCTTTCTTCTTTATACATACATACTACGACATCTCTTTATCAACCAGTCTATATTAGCAGCAGACACAGTACAGTACGGTAGTTCACGGCTGTGGCTACCTCTGTGTCGGCACTCGGCAGTCCGTCCATAATTGTATACCACCTAACCGTGGTTTTTTCTTTCTTTCTTCTTTATACGTACATACTACGACATCTCTTTATCAACCAGTCTATATTAGCAGCAGACACAGTACAGTACGGTAGTTCACGGCTGTGGCTACCTCTGTGTCGGCACTCGGCAGTCCGTCCATAATTGTATACCACCTAACCGTGGTTTTTTTTTCTTTCTTCTTTATACATACATACTACGACATCTCTTTATCAACCAGTCTATATTAGCAGCAGACACAGTACAGTACGGTAGTTCATGGCTGTGGCTACCTCTGTGTCGGCACTCGGCAGTCCGTCCATAATTGTATACTAGTATCCATCCATCTCCATTGTTTACCTGAGGTGCCTTTTAGTTGTGCCTATTAAAATATGGAGAACAAAAATGTTGAGGTTCCAAAATTAGGGAAAGATCAAGATCCACTTCCACCTCGTGCTGAAGCTGCTGCCACTAGTCATGGCCGAGACGATGAAATGCCAGCAACGTCGTCTGCCAAGGCCGATGCCCAATGTCATAGTACAGAGCATGTCAAATCTAAAACACCAAATATCAGTAAAAAAAGGACTCCAAAACCTAAAATAAAATTGTCGGAGGAGAAGCGTAAACTTGCCAATATGCCATTTACCACACGGAGTGGTAAGGAACGGCTGAGGCCCTGGCCTATGTTCATGGCTAGTGGTTCAGCTTCACATGAGGATGGAAGCACTCAGCCTCTCGCTAGAAAACTGAAAAGACTCAAGCTGGCAAAAGCACCGCAAAGAACTGTGCGTTCTTCGAAATCCCAAATCCACAAGGAGAGTCCAATTGTGTCGGTTGCGATGCCTGACCTTCCCAACACTGGACGTGAAGAGCATGCGCCTTCCACCATTTGCACGCCCCCTGCAAGTGCTGGAAGGAGCACCCGCAGTCCAGTTCCTGATAGTCAGATTGAAGATGTCAGTGTTGAAGTACACCAGGATGAGGAGGATATGGGTGTTGCTGGCGCTGGGGAGGAAATTGACCAGGAGGATTCTGATGGTGAGGTGGTTTGTTTAAGTCAGGCACCCGGGGAGACACCTGTTGTCCGTGGGAGGAATATGGCCGTTGACATGCCTGGTGAAAATACCAAAAAAATCAGCTCTTCGGTGTGGAACTATTTCAACAGAAATGCGGACAACAGGTGTCAAGCCGTGTGTTCCCTTTGTCAAGCTGTAATAAGTAGGGGTAAGGACGTTAACCACCTCGGAACATCCTCCCTTATACGTCACCTGCAGCGCATTCATAATAAGTCAGTGACAAGTTCAAAAACTTTGGGTGACAGCGGAAGCAGTCCACTGACCAGTAAATCCCTTCCTCTTGTAACCAAGCTCACGCAAACCACCCCACCAACTCCCTCAGTGTCAATTTCCTCCTTCCCCAGGAATGCCAATAGTCCTGCAGGCCATGTCACTGGCAATTCTGACGAGTCCTCTCCTGCCTGGGATTCCTCCGATGCATCCTTGCGTGTAACGCCTACTGCTGCTGGCGCTGCTGTTGTTGCTGCTGGGAGTCGATGGTCATCCCAGAGGGGAAGTCGTAAGCCCACTTGTACTACTTCCAGTAAGCAATTGACTGTTCAACAGTCCTTTGCGAGGAAGATGAAATATCACAGCAGTCATCCTGCTGCAAAGCGGATAACTGAGGCCTTGACAACTATGTTGGTGTTAGACGTGCGTCCGGTATCCGCCGTTAGTTCACAGGGAACTAGACAATTTATTGAGGCAGTGTGCCCCCGTTACCAAATACCATCTAGGTTCCACTTCTCTAGGCAGGCGATACCGAAAATGTACACGGACCTCAGAAAAAGACTCACCAGTGTCCTAAAAAATGCAGCTGGACCCAATGTCCACTTAACCACGGACATGTGGACAAGTGGAGCAGGGCAGGGTCAGGACTATATGACTGTGACAGCCCACTGGGTAGATGTATGGACTCCCGCCGCAAGAACAGCAGCGGCGGCACCAGTAGCAGCATCTCGCAAACGCCAACTCTTTCCTAGGCAGGCTACGCTTTGTATCACCGCTTTCCAGAATACGCACACAGCTGAAAACCTCTTACGGCAACTGAGGAAGATCATCGCGGAATGGCTTACCCCAATTGGACTCTCCTGTGGATTTGTGGCATCGGACAACGCCAGCAATATTGTGTGTGCATTAAATATGGGCAAATTCCAGCACGTCCCATGTTTTGCACATACCTTGAATTTGGTGGTGCAGAATTATTTAAAAAACGACAGGGGCGTGCAAGAGATGCTGTCGGTGGCCAGAAGAATTGCGGGACACTTTCGGTGTACAGGCACCACGTACAGAAGACTGGAGCACCACCAAAAACTACTGAACCTGCCCTGCCATCATCTGAAGCAAGAAGTGGTAACGAGGTGGAATTCAACCCTCTCTATGCTTCAGAGGTTGGAGGAGCAGCAAAAGGCCATTCAAGCCTATACAATTGAGCACGATATAGGAGGTGGAATGCACCTGTCTCAAGCGCAGTGGAGAATGATTTCAACGTTGTGCAAGGTTCTGATGCCCTTTGAACTTGCCACACGTGAAGTCAGTTCAGACACTGCCAGCCTGAGTCAGGTCATTCCCCTCATCAGGCTTTTGCAGAAGAAGCTGGAGACATTGAAGGAGGAGCTAACACGGAGCGATTCCGCTAGGCATGTGGGACTTGTGGATGGAGCCCTTAATTCGCTTAACAAGGATTCACGGGTGGTCAATCTGTTGAAATCAGAGCACTACATTTTGGCCACCGTACTCGATCCTAGATTTAAAGCCTACCTTGGATCTCTCTTTCCGGCAGACACAAGTCTGCTGGGGTTGAAAGACCTGCTGGTGAGAAAATTGTCAAGTCAAGCGGAACGCGACCTGTCAACATCTCCTCCTTCACATTCTCCCGCAACTGGGGGTGCGAGGAAAAGGCTCAGAATTCCGAGCCCACCCGCTGGCGGTGATGCAGGGCAGTCTGGAGCGACTGCTGATGCTGACATCTGGTCCGGACTGAAGGACCTGACAATGTTTACGGATACGGACATGTCGTCTACTGGCACTGCATATGATTCTCTCCCCATTGAAAGAATGGTGGAGGATTATATGAGTGACCGCATCCAAGTAGGCACGTCACACAGTCCGTACTTATACTGGCAGGAAAAAGAGGCAATTTGGAGGCCCTTGCACAAACTGGCTTTATTCTACCTAAGTTGCCCTCCCACAAGTGTGTACTCCGAAAGAGTGTTTAGTGCCGCCGCTCACCTTGTCAGCAATCGGCGTACGAGGTTACATCCAGAAAATGTGGAGAAGATGATGTTCATTAAAATGAATTATAATCAATTCCTCCGCGGAGACATTGACCAGCAGCAATTGCCTCCACAAAGTACACAGGGAGCTGAGATGGTGGATTCCAGTGGGGACGAATTGATAATCTGTGAGGAGGGGGATGTACACGGTGATATATCGGAGGATGATGATGAGGTGGACATCTTGCCTCTGTAGAGCCAGTTTGTGCAAGGAGAGATTAATTGCTTCTTTTTTGGTGGGGGTCCAAACCATCCCGTCATTTCAGTCACAGTCGTGTGGCAGACCCTGTCACTGAAATGATGGGTTGGTTAAAGTGTGCATGTCCTGTTTATACAACATAAGGGTGGGTGGGAGGGCCCAAGGACAATTCCATCTTGCACCTCTTTTTTCTTTTATTTTTCTTTGCGTCATGTGCTGTTTGGGGAGGGTTTTTTGGAAGGGACATCCTGCGTGACACTGCAGTGCCACTCCTAAATGGGCCCGGTGTTTGTGTCGGCCACTAGGGTCGCTAATCTTACTCACACAGCTACCTCATTGCGCCTCTTTTTTTCTTTGCGTCATGTGCTGATTGGGGAGGGTTTTTTGGAAGGGACATCCTGCGTGACACTGCAGTGCCACTCCTAAATGGGCCCGGTGTTTGTGTCGGCCACTAGGGTCGCTAATCTTACTCACACAGCTACCTCATTGCGCCTCTTTTTTTCTTTGCGTCATGTGCTGATTGGGGAGGGTTTTTTGGAAGGGACATCCTGCGTGACACTGCAGTGCCACTCCTAAATGGGTCCGGTGTTTGTGTTGGCCACTAGGGTCGCTAATCTTACTCACACAGCTACCTCATTGCGCCTCTTTTTTTCTTTGCGTCATGTGCTGATTGGGGAGGGTTTTTTGGAAGGGACATCCTGCGTGACACTGCAGTGCCACTCCTAAATGGGCCCGGTGTTTGTGTCGGCCACTAGGGTCGCTAATCTTACTCACACAGCTACCTCATTGCGCCTCTTTTTTTCTTTGCGTCATGTGCTGATTGGGGAGGGTTTTTTGGAAGGGACATCCTGCGTGACACTGCAGTGCCACTCCTAAATGGGCCCGGTGTTTGTGTCGGCCACTAGGGTCGCTTATCTTACTCACACAGTCAGCTACCTCATTGCGCCTCTTTTTTTCTTTGCGTCATGTGCTGTTTGGGGAGGGTTTTTTGGAAGGGACATCCTGCGTGACACTGCAGTGCCACTCCTAAATGGGCCCGGTGTTTGTGTCGGCCACTAGGGTCGCTTATCTTACTCACACAGTCAGCTACCTCATTGCGCCTCTTTTTTTCTTTGCGTCATGTGCTGTTTGGGGAGGGTTTTTTGGAAGGGACATCCTGCGTGACACTGCAGTGCCACTCCTAAATGGGCCCGGTGTTTGTGTCGGCCACTAGGGTCGCTTATCTTACTCACACAGTCAGCTACCTCATTGCGCCTCTTTTTTTCTTTGCGTCATGTGCTGTTTGGGGAGGGTTTTTTGGAAGGGACATCCTGCGTGACACTGCAGTGCCACTCCTAAATGGGCCCGGTGTTTGTGTCGGCCACTAGGGTCGCTTATCTTACTCACACAGTCAGCTACCTCATTGCGCCTCTTTTTTTCTTTGCGTCATGTGCTGTTTGGGGAGGGTTTTTTGGAAGGGACATCCTGCGTGACACTGCAGTGCCACTCCTAAATGGGCCCGGTGTTTGTGTCGGCCACTAGGGTCGCTTATCTTACTCACACAGTCAGCTACCTCATTGCGCCTCTTTTTTTCTTTGCGTCATGTGCTGTTTGGGGAGGGTTTTTTGGAAGGGACATCCTGCGTGACACTGCAGTGCCACTCCTAGATGGGCCAGGTGTTTGTGTCGGCCACTAGGGTCGCTTAGCTTAGTCATCCAGCGACCTCGGTGCAAATTTTAGGACTAAAAATAATATTGTGAGGTGTGAGGTATTCAGAATAGACTGAAAATGAGTGGAAATTATGGTTTTTGAGGTTAATAATAATATGGGATCAAAATGACCCCCAAATTCTATGATTTAAGCTGTTTTTTAGGGTTTTTTGAAAAAAACACCCGAATCCAAAACACACCCGAATCCGACAAAAAAAATTCGGTGAGGTTTTGCCAAAACGCGGTCGAACCCAAAACACGGCCGCGGAACCGAACCCAAAACCAAAACACAAAACCCGAAAAATTTCAGGCGCTCATCTCTACTTTCTAGCACACTCCACGCTTCTTAGCTGCAGTTTTGTGGGGCACCTGCCGCTGTGCAGGTTCCGTACTACCTCTCCAGCCCCGGCAACCCCACCACTAGCTGCAGCGCTGCCGCTCGCAGTGAGGTGCGCCCAGCTCCTTCACACACTTTAGCCCGCGGGTAGCCCTGCAGAAGTCCGAGCTGCTTGCAGGCTCCGACCCCCTCCTCCCTCCAGCCGCAGCGTCTCCTGGGAGCTAACCAGTTACTCCCAGTCTACCCTTACCACAGTGCCTGGCAGCCGCGCGAGGTCCGCGGTGTGTGACTGAGGAGGGGGGGAGGGATGCTGACTGGCAGAAGAAGCAGGACTCCAGCCTGAGAGAATCAGCCATGCCAAGTCTCCACCAGCGGCAGATCCCAACAGGTTGTAGTGGAACAGCAGCAGCAGTGACTCCGGTAAGACACATCTGTCTGTCACCACTGTTTTGTCCTTCATACCAATCTCTCCCGTGCCCTCTGTTCTGTCATGTCCCTGTCACCCCTGGCCTTGCCCTGTCACCCTTATCCTGGCCCTGTTACCCCTATCCTGGCCCTGTCCTGGTCCTGCCGCCCCTATTCTGTCCCCGTCACCCCTGTCCTGGCCCCGTCACCACTGTCCTGGCCCTGTTACTGCATACCCTCCAACTACCTTTTTGGCAGGTACACTACCCGCAGCGCCTCCAGACCCCTCCCCAATGCACCACACCTCCGCACCTTTCCCTCCACCACATGCGGCACTCCACCCCTCCCCCACACGCTGTGCCTCCAGACCCCCTACACCACCTGCGGCTCCCACTCCTCCGCCCGTTCACCACCCACAGCACCTCCAGTCCCCCTCCACCATCCACCCCCCATATATGTCTCCCCCCACACCTGCCCCCCTCCACCCGCAGCATCTGCAGACACCCTCCTCCATCCGCGGTCCCCCCCCTCACCCACCCCTCCCCCACCCATGGCACCCCCGCACCTACCCCTCCACCACCTGCAGCGCCTCCGGACCCCCTTCCCCATCCGCCGCACCACCCGTACCTGCCCCTCCCCTACCCACGGCGCCTCCGAACCCCCTACCCCACCCCCGCCCCTTCCCATCCCACAGCACCTACGGAACCCTAAACCCATCCGCAACATCCCCGCACCTGCCCCTTTCCCACCCGTGGCACCCCTGCCCCTCCCCCACCTACAGTGCCTCCGGACCCCTCCCCCATCTGCAGCCCCCACTCCTCTGCCCCTCCCCCACCCGCAGCACCTCCCGACCCTTCCCCATCCGGGATCCCCCCGCTTCCGCCCCCCCTCCACCTGCAGCATCAACAGACACCCTCCCCCATCCACAGTACCCCCCGCACCCGCTACATTCTGTACATCGTGCCCTGCAGGTGCTGTTCACGCCGTTACAAGGGGCTGCGCCTCCTTCACCATCGGAAGCCCTTTCATTGTGCAATATTTAACCACTAACAAAGGAATGCAGGTAATACTCCATATAATACAAATATTGAATCCCAGAAAGGCATGCAAGGGTTAAGGGGGCGTAGCCCCTTGCGACGGTGTGAAGAGCGCCCGTAGGGCGCGATGAAGCACCTAGTATATATATATATATATGTATACAGCAACGTATCAGGCGGCACTCCGCTTAATCATGTATGTGATACAATAATGCCGGTACCCTCCACATGAGATAAGGAGATTCCTTTCCACATATATAAACCATCTGTTTGGCGTCCTGATGAAAATGTAAACTCTTTTGCATTGAAACGTTGACAGCTACGCAAGGCTCCTGTCTCCTTTGTTGCCGTGAGTGCCGCAAAACATATGGTTTATATATACACGCACACACACACACACACACACACACACACACACACACACACAGGAAAATGTTTAATGCAGCCTCTTAGATAAAGAGCTTTATTTCCTTATAAAATATAAGCAGTGAGTTAGTCTAGAAATTCCTGTCACTTATGTTTTCCCTTTACCTATGTATTGAGGCACTCTGTACAACATTGCCTTATACTTCATTTTCTACACTAGTCTCGTTTTTTTTAAACTAGAAACTCATGTAATTAATGTAGAAAATGCATACAGTATGTAAGATAGCTGTAACTCTGTAGCTTTGCTGCTGGTTACTGTGACATCACACCTAGCCTGTGACATCACTAGCCCGTGACATCACAATGCTTCTTCCTGTAACATTCTATCTACAGCTGCTGATGTTTCCAGTTTCCATGCAGGAAGACAGGTAGGAGAAGGTGAGTCCTACATAGCAGGGTATAATGCTATGATGCAGATAACCTGGGTCTCTATGAGGCAGTATCGTGGCTTTGGGATGAAAAAGTTAATAAAATAGATAAATGGGAAATTAATAACTTTGAAAGTATCTTGTTTGGTTTAAGGAAAATTGGGAAACTGGTTGACTCATGGACATTTTATTGTACTTAAACTAGTACTATGATTAATGATAGTCTTTTGTGTTTTTTAGATCATCTGGCAAAGAGATTTGCAGAATGTCGGGTGACCGGCAAAGAGATCTGCAAAGTGTCAGTTGAAGACGACAGGAGGGGTCGCAGAGGTAGCAACGACTGGAGTATAACCTGCAGGAGGTAAGTTACCATACTCTCTCTGCACATGTTATATCTGCCCCACCTGCAGAGCACATGGGGGGGTCATTCCGAGTTGTTTGCTCGCTAGCTGCTTTTAGCAGCATTGCACACGCTAGGCCGCCGCCCTCTGGGACTGTATCTTAGCATAGCAGAATAGCGAACGAAAGATTAGCTGAATTGCGAATAAATAATTCTTAGCAGTTTCTGAGTAGCTCGAGACTTACTCCTGCACTGCGATCTGCTCAGCCCGTTTCGTTCCTGGTTTGATGTCACAAACACGCCCTGCGTTCGGCCAGCCACTCCCCCGTTTCTCCAGACACTACCGCGTTTTATCCTGGCATGCCTGCGTTTTTCCGCACACTCCCAGAAAACGGTCAGTTTCCGCCCAGAAACACCCACTTCCTGTCAATCACACTCCGATCACTTCAACGATGAAAATTCTTCATTCGGACGTGAGTAAATCTACTAAGTTTTGTGCTAAAACACATAGCGCATGCGCGCTGCGTACCATGCGCATTTTTGCCTTAATCGCTCCGTTGTGAAAATCGGCAACGAGCGAAAAACTCGGAATGACCCCCATGGTTTTGTCAATTAGAGAACAAATTTGCTGCTGCGATCAGGTCTGAAATAGGCCCAATGTATGATACTAACTTGATCCTAGCACTAGGGAAGATAAAACCTGGAACAGATAACTTGGGTCTCTATGAGAAAGGATCTTGGATTTTGGATAAAAAGTCAATAAAATAGATAAATTGCAAATGAATAAAAATGAAAGTACGTAACAAAGTGTAGTAGTATAATTATATACATAGTATTTCTGACCAGGAAATTCTGGTTATTTAGATCATCATTTGGCAAAGTTCTGGCAAAGAGATTTGCAGAGTGTCGGGTGACCGGCAAAGAGATCTGCAAAGTGTCAGTTGAAGACTACGGGAGGGGTCGCAGAGGAATTAGTGACTGGAGAATAGCATGCAGGAGGTAAGTTACCATACTTGTGTAATTGTGTGTGTGGAGGGGGGTATTGAGAGCACAGTACAAAACATAGGGTCTATGGTGGGGGAGAGCGGACAATACAAAACATGCAGAAGGGGGCAACTTTGTATAGCACATACAGATGGTGTGGGGGCACAATACAAAAACATAGAAATTGTGGCATACTCTATAGGACATATAGAGGAAGGACATACACTTTTGTGGGTTGCGAGATGTAGTACATATTGTAATACAGAAAACCAGGAAGGGTGGGGAGAGCATGATACAGAACATAGAGATCGGGGGAAGAACAATACAGATCGGGGGAGATAGTGAAATGGCTGACATTTACAGTATATCAATGAACTGGGGGCAGGTGTACAAAGCCTGGGAGAGTGATAAAGTGGAGAGAGATAAACTAACAACCAATCAGCTCCTAGTTGTCATTTTTCAAACACAGCCTGTAACATGGCAGTTAGGAGCTGATTGGCTGGTACTTTACCTCTCTCCACTTTATCACTCTGCAGGGCTTAATATATCTCCCCCATAGAATAACCAAATGATGAAATGGTACAGAATGGTATAAATGATGTGAATTGGAGCTGTAACAAGTGACTGTTTCCCTATCTTAACATATAATAAAGGTGACATAGTCCTTTCCCTAGAGTCCTTCTTATTACCGCTCAGGGGGCCTGATTCAGATGCAGACGCAGAGCTGCTGTTGCGCAAAGTGGCTCAATGCTTTTTCACTGTGCATGCGTGTAAGCTGCACTGCGCACAAAAGGATATCAAGTTCACATTGAGGATCCCATCGCAAAGTGATTGACAGGAAGTCAGCATTTGAGGTGGTAACGGGGGTGGCTAACTGTATTCAGGCGTGTCAAGTCCGTTCAAACGCCGTTTCGTGTGCATGCATAAATTACCCATTGCGACCTGTGTTGCTGCTGGAGAGCCCCCTGTGTCTCAGAGACTTGCTCAGCCTACGACTGCTCAGACTCATGATGCAATTGTGAACGGCAAGATTGCAGCAGCAATCACAACAACCACAACTGAATCAGGCCCACAATTACACCATTATATTTTACTATTTTATCACATTTAACAACTAAGGGGTCAGTTTGTCTTACAACAGCCGCACTTTTCGGTAGCCCTTAGGCTGAATCTGGCCACAAAGGGTGTGAGTTTGGATGCTGTTGAAACGTTGCAGCAATGGTAACTCGTACCTAATCGGATTGACCCCTAAATGTTAGCAATTTTTAGCTTTTATTATTTACTGGTCAAATTTATTTTCTGAAGGTACCCACTAATTACTATAAGAGAGAACTTATCACCCCAATGTGTGTATTGTATAAAAACAATGGGCCCTTTGGGATAATTGTCCTTATTTTATGTATTTTCCATGTCCTCAGTAGTTAGAGTAACATATTTATATAGAGATTTTTCTCTCTACACAACCACACCACTGTTTGCAGTTTGTCTCTCTGCTTGTTCATCCACTATCAATGATTTTTCATCTCTTCCTCTTCGTCTACACGCAGTGGGTGATCCCTGAATAGCTGCCCTGGGAGGAGAGCTGCGGACACATGCTCCAAATGTTGGGACATATGCATTTCCTATTAGGAGATGCAGTAAAGATGCCAGCTGTCGGGTTTACGGCAGTCAGAATACTGACACTGGGATCTCGACAATCCTCAGAATCCCAACGTTGGAACTCCGAATGGGCAAGGATACTCGACGCCCGTATCCCCACGATCATAGGTTTAGGTCTGGGCAAGGGGGGTTAGGTTTAGGCATCAGGCACAGGGGGGGGGGGGGGGGGGTCAGGCTGCAGGGGAGGGAGGGTTAGGTTTATGTGTCAGGCGGAGGGGTTAGATTTAGGCGTCAGGAGGGGGGTTAGGCTGCAGGTGTGGGGAGGTTAGGGTTAGGCTGCGAATAGGGTGGGTTAGGCACCCTCAGGGGAGGTTTGGCTGCATGGGAGGGAGGGTTAGGTTTAGGCATCAGGCAGGAGGGTTAGGTTTAGGCATTAGGTGAGGGGGTTAAGTTTAGGCTGCAGGTGGTGGGAGCTTAGCTTTAGGCTGCAGGTAGGGTGGGTTACGGTTAGGCACCCCTGGGGGTGGTTAGGCTGCGGGGGAGGGAGTGTTAGGTTTAGACATCAAGTGGGGGGTTAGGTTTAGGCGTCAGGTGCTGGGTTAGGTTTAGGCTGCGTGTGGGGTGGGTTAGCGTTAGGCTGCGGGTAGGGTGGGTTATGGTTAGGCACCCCCAGAAGTGGTTAGGCTGCGAGGTGATAAAGCTAAATATTTATCGTATATAATACCCTTTATGAGGTCTAAGAACACTGTACGCTATTTATGTATGAAGTACCGTAAGGGTACGCTAGTTGCGTAACAATCGCTTTGCCGTGATCGAGACGCTCAAGCGTCACGTTCACTCACGGCTAAGAGATCACAGGCAGGCACGTTATTGACTGTTAACTAAAGTAATGATTCGCTATAGCGTAGCGAACACTCGGGACCACGAGGAGATCACCAGCGGAGCTGACGCTCACTATATTAAACCTTTGTATCTAAACCATAAACAGTGTATTGTGCAGTAAAACCTTAGTGTAATATTAGAGAGTAAATGCAACACAGTATAACCTTATTACCTTAAAAGCTGTTTGAGCGTCACCGACGCTCTGAGATTACTTAATACTATAAGAAACACACAGATACCGTGCTTAGGGTCCAACGCCTAATATATATATATTTTGAATGATATACTTGCAAAAGAATTAATACAAATACAAATCATACACTACAATATAACATAGACTAACTAACCAGGTAACTACACAGTAAATACAATACTATTAAGTTTTTTAAGAGAAAAATGAGAGAAAGAGAAGAGAGAGAGAGATATGGCCCATAATAACAAGAGAGAAACAGTATGATTACGGAGAAAAACTTACGCACAAAGGAAACGATCGCATGCGCCTCTGGACATCCAGCTCCCGATTTTCAGCAATGATAACCGTTGAAGAGTAAGAGCTGGATGTGATCGGCCTTTCTATTTATGCCCCACACACAATGCAATTCAATGGTCCCTACAATCTCATTGTTCATTGGACACAGGAATTCGGCTTCGCATTATAACAAAAGGTCATAGGTTGATTCATACAGGTGGGCTGTGACTATTTCCAACAGCTCAGGTGGGAGGGAAACTGGGTTTCCCGCCGCATGGGTAATAAAGTGCAAATAAAGTAAATGTTCATAAACTTCTTATGTCCATAACTATTCGCACGAGCGATTGATCTACTTCAAACCAACACCGGAATATTTCTAATTAAATATTCTTCCGATGGATACTAAACACCACTGTATTACTCCTGTCTGACCCTTCGTATCAAACAAAGAGGGATTTCTCTGTTCATGAACATTCTATATTAACCAAACTTGCAGAATCTATCAAAGGGACCATGATCTACAAAATACATTATATAGTGAAAATATGTAATGATTGAGTCGCACGCTACGACCGCATAAACTCTACCGTAAATACGCATACCATGCGCCTGCGGGTGCCCGCGACTGTGAGTATGCGCACGTACGGGAGAGCGTACGCATGCGCAGCACGGACCTGTGTGAGGTGCAAATATGGTAGTGTGCATAGAGATATTTTTCTGACTTTGACAGTCCACCCTTTGGCAGTCAACAATAACTGCCACTTCCTGAAAACATTTCAAAAGGAGAAAAATATATGTTAGGGGTTAATACATTTACATGGTTGGGTAAGGGAGGAGAGGAGATGGTAGGAAAAGGGTATGACCTAGTGAGATAGCAGAAGCATGTGTGTATGAATCCGTGCTTGGGGGTCATGTATCATCGTGCCGTACGTGTTTTAAATCAAGCTTCGAGGTATTGCGAAGTATACATGTGAATTCCTTCTTATCCCGTGGTACGGGTCTGTGGATGGGCTGTCAAACTTTACCGAGCTCTTTTCGGCTTTGGTTGTAACAAAATGGGGGAGCACATTTTAGTTGATGATACATGAATGGGGGAGATATGTGATTGCTGATATCTGTGCCTGTATTCCCTATCGACTATGTGTGTCATTACCTGAGGGTTGTAGAAATGAAGAAAAGACATAATTACGGTAAATGCGGTGGTATTCTATGTCAGGTAAATGTACAGTCGTCGATTGAGGTCTTGTTTGGTGTCTGTTGAATGCAGTCTTCTTTGTGCTTTTGCCCATAAGGTGCGAGCAAAAGCTGTCAATGTCCATAGATTTACAAAAGTGTTGGGCTAGCGTAATTTTAAAATTTCTAGGGAAACTGGGGATCCATGGCATAGTTCATCAAAAATCTGTGTATCAGGTTGTCAAACTTCTTCTTTAATCCCTCTGTTGTCTGTATATCGGCTCATCAAATTCCTCGTCCAAGTGGGTCTTGTTACCTTGGAGAAAACGGAAAAACAGGTGAAAGAAACGGACCGTAGAAATCGCATTTTCATCACATCATTGTTTCTACATTTGGGTCATAAATCAAGTCCAGGTTAATTACAGTTTCCTCACTCCTTAAACTCATTACCCTAGTACGATGATTGCACTTCATTAAAGCCTGACCGCATCTAAATATCAATCCAATCGATATGACAACACCTAAGATACATAGGAGAAACTTCCCAACATCCATTATGACTCCTTGAGCCCAGTCTCCTAAACCAGAAAACCAATTTCGCGGGTTCAACCATGACACCCAACCAGTCAGCTCATTACCTACAGCAGCAAGAGTGAGATTGTGTCTCCTGCGAAATTCCCACTTCAATTGGAGAATATCGTCCATCTTTTGGTCTATGACCTCGACCGGGTCCTCGGTGCTATTCTTAATATATGTGCAACATTTCACGCCGTATTGTGTTGCCAGTGTGACACAATATCTGCCTGTCACTGCTGTGAGGTAATTGAGAACCATTCTATGCTGTACCAGTTCTGTTTTGTAAGCCTGAAGTTCTCTTCCAGTATACCTAAACGTGTCATCATACATTTCAGTGATATTATCTAACAAATTGGCGAGCGCAGAAATGTATTTATAATTCAGCACTCCTCTAGCGGTGCGGGTGAAATCTAACGCGATTAAGAATTGAATCCCGGTGGATTCACTTATCAGATCAGAGGCCGGATGCTCTGTCTTCTCTATCAGGTGCCTTTTAACAACGTGCTCGTAATGGGTGTGAGTATAAGGAGCTTGGGCACCACGGTGTATGTCTTTCATTTTGTCATGTGATACAGTCATTACTTCAGGCAGTACTTTTCCAATATAACACAATCCTTCAGAGTTTGGGGCAAGCCACTTGTACGCCTTTCTCCCGCATATGAAATATGCATCATCGGGGAGAACATATGGGACGGAGTAGGACATAACCATATTACACACCTTCCATGTGAACTCTCCTAACCCTAATTCTTCCATCTGCTTAGTACACGTATCAGGTTGTACGATATGTGCACAGTATCCTGGTGATACCTCTCCAACTTTAGTAATCCTATTTCCTAAGGTATACCTATACCGGAAAGATTTTCCTCTACTGGCTATGTGGCGTACAAGCTCTGTATCTGTAGGCATTCTATCTGCTCTATGCGAAAAGGTCATGGTGTGGTTACTCCATGACACTTCCCAATTTCCCGGCTTTCGGGGATTGGAGATGTTGAAACATAATAGGGACCTATCCACATGGTATTGGTGGAGCTTCAAACTAGGAGGGCTGGAGATATTAAACCTCCGGTCCACCGGTCTCCCATCATTTAACTCAAGTACCTCCTCTATCGTTAAAGGAAATGGTACTAGCCCTGATTTGCTATGACCCTGAGGTACTTGAGAGCATACCCAACAATCTGTTTTGTTTAACACATTACCCACTAAGGAGTGATAGTCACTCAATGGATGCCGGTCCATATGGATATTAAAACTGGATTGGCATTTCTTAATGCACCCATCCTCAATGACATTGTTACAGAGCCTACAGATACAGTTTTCTTCAGCTAACAATCCTTCACAATTCCTTCTATGGTCAATGCTATCGGATCGTTTTCTGATACTCGCCTTTGCTTGTTGATTATGTTGTTCTCGGAAAACTACGCCTCCATCTTTATCATCAGAACCCATTCCAGAACCTCTCTCGACCTCCATGGTACTCTCGCCGGAATAGACTGCTCTGGCCAACATCATGGTCAACAGAAAAATCCGGATCACAGTCTCTTGAAGCAAGTCCATCTTAGGAGGAGACGAAGAAGAATGAGAAGGGGAGAAAAATAATTTGAGGGAGAGGGGATGGGAAGTGGAGAAAAACAATAAAAGGGAACAGGGGATCGACAACTGCTTTTGATCTTGTGGTTCTCGATGCTCAGGTGCCGCCTTAGTCCTCCTGGAACAGACACTCTAGTGATACAACCTCTACCGTCTGTTCCTTATCACAGGACTTCTCTGGATCAACGACCTTCTTACAGTGGGACGAATGAACCCAAGTCTCTCTCTCAGCAACCTTCAATGCTGTAGTGCTAGTCAATAAGACCTGGTATGGTCCTTCCCATCTGTCAATAAGGCAACCTGAGCGTAGAAAATTCCGTATCATTACATAATCCCCAGGTTCAATGTCATGACAATTACTAT